>NW_007788082.1:0-2383 GCF_000696425.1 Galeopterus variegatus
GGTGTGGTTCCCAGTCAACTCAAGATAAGGTTTGAGAGGGAGGTGAAGACCAAATTGCTAAATCTTTCGGTAATGTGACAGAGGCCGTGCAATCTGTCATTAAGCAGTTAAACTACAATCCAATAAATTACAAAATATACCCAGCATTCCTGAAGGCTAGAATTTTTAAATCTCTTAGAAAGAATTAGTGCATGTGTATTGCTTTCTGACCTCAACTACGGAAAACCTATGTTCACTTTCTCTCCCAAATGTTTAATCCTTCTGATTACATCACGGAGAATGACTCCATTAGGTGCTCATCCAGTTTGAACAGGTGCTAATCTCTTTTGAACAAGGAGCATGGGCCCCAGGCTGAAAGCCACTTATAGGCATCTGGACAGAAAAAGTCACTGAGAGAAGAGCAGTGGCCCTGAACCATGACTGCCCACTGCAATCACCCCAGGGAGCTTTTAAAAACACCTGGAATGGGGCCCAGGCATGTGTGGTTAAAAATCTGAACAGAAAAAGTCACTGAGAGAAGAGCAGTGGCCCTGAACCATGACTGCCCAATGCAATCACCCCAGGGAGCTTTTAAAAACACCTGGAATGGGGCCCAGGCATGTGTGGTTAAAAAAAAAAAATCACCCAGGAGATTCTAATGGGCAACCAGGAGGGAAAACCAAAGATTCCCCGAGGAATCATTGAATAGAAGGCCACTGACCCCACATGGGAAGAAAAAAACAATTTGAGAATCCACAAGTCTACTGAGTGGCACATGTGCAGAGTAAGCCAGGAGTTTTATGGAGCTCGAGGAGAGAGGATATCATTTTCTTCCATTGCTTAATCCATATTCTATTACCTTGACTATATTATCTGAGAAAGTGCATACGCCACAAACCTAAGGATCATTAGATGATTACATAGCCAGACAAGCATCTCTAGCCCCAAACCATTATTTGTAAGCCCTGTGATGCAAGGGAGGTATGATTAGTTACCACTTAGTACCATGTTAAGCAAGCCAGTCGACTGGAGGGTAATGCAGGTGGGGAAGACAGACCGTGTTTACTCTTTGATCTGTGTGATAACACAATGATTCCCCTGCGTAACCGCAATAAAGCAGGTTTATGTGTAACATCTACTTTTTACAGCCATCCTAAATTGCTGTTTGCTTCCCTAAGCTACTTATCTTCCCCCCCATTAGAAAATAGATCCTTCATTTTTACAGCACTGACATGAGTATTCATTTATCCTTAACTATCTTAGAAAGCATTACAAATTTTTTGAGAAGTATCTGTTACCAAGAGAGGCATGTTGGCTTCTGCATTGCCGATACATTAGGAGTTTGTGCTTTTTTTTTTTTTTTTTTTTTGATAGTGAATTTGATCTTGTCTTCACTAGCACTGGGTTTTCATTTAAGCCCTGTCAGTGACTGCTGACTTGTAAGTCACCATGAGAACAATAATCCACATAGCACTGATCTTTCCAGTTGATATTCACGGCAGCCTGAAATAATCTGTCAGGTGACAGGGCCAGACTCCTAGTGAGCCTGCTGTCATCCCACAGGGCCTTCTCTTTGCGGGACTCGAGAAGGTCCATCCAAGACACCTCACGGAGGGCACATGGTTCCAACCAAAAAGTGCTGTCAAGTAAAGAACGGTGGCTGACCAAAGCTGCTGACCCTGCTGATGGGAAAGGGAGCCAATGGCGGCCCGAGGAGAAAGCTGATTCTCTGACAGAAGTCTCCAAGCACTGATCCCTCATGCCTGTTCAATGACAGGTGGTGTCATGCTTTTCTGCTAAAGAGGCCTTTCATCACTCAAATATGTATTCTGTGTTGGCTGTGGGTGAGGTACTTAATGGGTTTCACTAAAATACAAGGGACCTCACCCAGGATTGTTCCTTATTGGAACTGGTGGGGGAAGGGGGTGCTCATTTGTTATTGATTAGCTCCCTGCCCTGCATGCGGAATCAATCATTCATTCAGCAAGCTTGTTCTGACAACAGTGTCAGATACAGAAAAACTCCCTTCCTTCCTTTCTTCCTCCCTTCAGTATGTAAGCAGTACCTCACATGCCTTAGGTGCTTGCATTAAAATGGTGAACCAAACCTCAGGGTGGGAATTCTTATCCTGGAATTTAGGGACACCCCCCTAGAATCCGTGGATAAGCTTCAGGGAGTCATTAATCATGGATGGGGAAAAAATCACATCTTTATCTTTATTAATCTCTAACTGACATTTAGCATTTGATTCAATCGTGAATGTAGACAATAAACTACAACAGTATTAAAGGTACTTTTGCCTCTGTCATCAATAGAAATCACAGACATTTCCATATCATATTATGGTTTTTGCAGATATCTCAAGAAATTGATTGTGCTCGTCACTACTCAAAAATTATGACAG
>NW_007788083.1:0-2382 GCF_000696425.1 Galeopterus variegatus
GGGGGGTCCCCAGACTGCCTGCACTTCTTTCCAGCCAGCTACAAATCTGGTGTTTTCCATAACTTCCCCCCCAGTTCAATAATGTGCTAGAATGACTCACATACCTCAGGAAAGAGTTACACTTACAATTACAGTTTTATCATACAGGATAAAACCCAGGAACAGCCAAACGGAAGAGATGTGCAGGACAAGGTAAGGGTGGGGAGGGCTTACCTCTCCAAGCACACGTGCCACCTCCATCCATCACACCCACATGTTCACCAACCCAGCAGCTCCCTTGAACCTTGTTGTGGAAGAGTTTTTTTAAAAGAGTCCCAAAGCTCTTTACAGAGCCATGACTGATTAAATCATTGGTCATCGACGATTGAACTCAACCTGTAGTCCTTCTCCCCTCCATAATTCCAACCCTGTAAGCAAGCACTGTTGCTTCCTCTGGTGACCAGCCCCACCCTGAAGCTATCTAGGGGCCTGCCAAGAGCCACCACATTAGCAGAAAATCAGGTGTGCTCAAAAAGCATTCATTATGAATAACAAAATCTTCTAGAGGTTGTGGGGAGGCAGATTCACAAAGACAGAGGGTCAATCAGTAGCATCTCTGCTATGTCCTGATGTGACATTCACTCACTCACTTGACAGTATTTATTGAGAGCTGTTATAGGATAAACACCGGTCTGGGTGCTAGATATAGAACAGTAAAGAAAAGAGATTAAGTTCCTGTCCTTAGGTAGTTCGCATTGGAATGGGAAGAGAAGACTGTAAACAAATAAACAAATATTATAACACGTCAGATGGTGGTAAACCACACAGAGAAAAGTAAAGTAGGGCAAGAAGAATAGAAAGTATCTAGGGAGAAGGTAGAAATTTCTATTTTTGTGGTATAATAAACAAACAAACAAATATATATATATATATATATATATATATGATCTTTGTGCTCCCATTCCACTCACCTGATTCCACTCACCTGTTCCTGGCAGAGCTCCTAAATCCCTTGGAATTTGCTAAGTCATGGGAATGTTGGCAGTCATAGGTTTTATATAATTCTGTCCTTCCTCTCCCAAGCGTGGTCCAGCCCATTTTGGTTATTCCAGAGACAGAAATCCATTGCACTTGGCACAGGGATTTGGAGTGCAAACTAAAAGGCTGGGTCAGCGAAATGATAATGAAAAGTGGGCCAGAGTGAGCTCCACAGCAATTCCAAGCCACATTCAACTGCAAGAGCAGGAAAGCCATGAGGAGGTAGAAATGGTCAGTCAACAGAAGCAAGAGAATGGGACAGTGACACCAAGAGAAGAAGGGGCAAAAGATTGTGGGATACTCGAGAGAGATTTGGTGTTTCTCTAGACAACATCACTATCACCTGCCAATTCTCTTCCTATCCTCAGATATTATGAGACAGACTCTTATAAGTTTTCAATAAACCCTCTTTGTATCTAAGCTGGTTTGAATGGGCTTCTGCTCCTGGGCCATAAATGATCCTTGGAAAAAGGGCTTTCATGGCAATGGTATAGGGCTGGTCAAAAAAGCCAAAACTAAGAGCCAGCTCAGCAATCTTTTCTCCCTGCCCCCCCCCCCTCCAGTCTCCACTCCCTCAGCAAGGCAAGTTCAGTCTACCCTGCAGTACCCTCCTGGCACGTGGGGCCTGAGGGGGGCCACTTCCATCCTCTGTCCTGGGAATTTGCTAGTTCAATTAAGAGATGCCAGACAGTACTGCAGTTGGGGGAGGTCATGTATTTGGAGAATCAGAGAGAGCTGGTGTGAAGAGAGAGGAAGAATGAGATGGAGGAGGAGAGAGAGCAGACAGAAGAGGCTGTGATGAGAGACAGAGGAGAGAGAGATGCTGCCAAGGAGCCCAAAGACCTCCCAGGTCCCAGTGCCAGCCCCTTGAATCTTGCACACGATCCCCACCCTTGCTCCCATGGAGTCCCTCTGCCCTTACACTAAATCTGCCTTTTTTGCTTGTTTGTTTAGATAGACTTCTGTTATTTACAACTTAGAAGTCCTTGACTAAGGCATGGTGCGTTGGAAAGCAGGAAGCACACAGGTGAGCCCTGCCAAGCAGTCAGAGGGAGCCGCAGAGGACCGGGGGGCCGTTTACACCGAGTGGACAACATCAGAGATACTTGGCCTGCCAGGAGAACATCGCATTGAGATTCAGTACCAATTCATCTATTTCCACCACTGGACAGTGGAAAAGAAGTCCCCGTGGCTGACCTTGGAACACTGCTTGGTCACCTACATTCCCTCACACACCTCATCCTCCAGAGCCAGTCACGAGAGTGCCCTTAGGCGCTGATGGCTTCCAGAAGCTGCACTGGCACGGCATGAGCACTCTCAGGCTAGAACTAAGAGGCACGGGGGAACCGCAGCTGTGTGGCTCTC
>NW_007788084.1:0-2382 GCF_000696425.1 Galeopterus variegatus
TATACTTTCTGTTTTATGAAGAATTCAATACCAACCTATCTATCTATCTATCTATCTATCTGTCTATCTTTCTATCTATCTGTCTATCTGTCTTTCTCTATCATGTTTAAAAGTTATAACCTTAAGTTGTTTGGAAACTTCACTCATATCAAAGTCTTCAGCATCTCTAGGCAATGCGGCATAAATAAATGTTGCTGTAAATTTTTATTTATATGTATAAAATACTGTATGTTTTAGAAAATACTCATCTCATTTAATTCTCACAACTCTGAATCATAGTGGCAGTTTGTTGCTACAGTTAAATCTAGCTTATTCTGATTATCACGTTGTTCATGCCTGTGTATATGTTTTTGTGAGTTTGTGTACTTAAGTGTCCTTGAATATGTAGGTGCCATGGGTTAGTCCACATGTGTCCTTGACTATGCATACTTTTACACATCATGGACATATATCTCTGTGTCTCAGAATGTTCATATGTGCAACTCTGTATATGTGTATCTAGAATATGAATGTCTGTGTGTATGTATACATGCAAATGAGTAAGGAAGTGTATACATACATGTGCATTTCTAATCTATAAACCTGACAGAATTTTCAATGGATATCTTAAAACACCCTGCTTTCAACACCAGTCCTACCCCTACTATACTTTGGGGTGGGGCCACCAATCTCTGACCTCATTGTATAGAGGAGGGTCCCATTGTCCACCAGTCTGAGCAGCTTCTTGGGCGTGGTCATATTATGAGCCACTGATTTCTTGCCATTGTGGAAAAAGGTGTCAGGAGTTCAGATTTTACTAGCCAGGAGATTGTTCAATGGAAGGATCTTCATGGGTCCATCAAATCTCAGTCTTTCATCATGCCATGTCTGCCGAAAAAATACATCAATAGTATTCTCCTAGGAGCAAAAAGAGAGAGAACCATGTTTCAGTAGCGTTCTGGTGAGGACCCACAGTGCTCTTAGCAGATATCAATTGCCTTGAAATATTTCCTCTGATGCAGAGAAGCAGAAGTCTACTAACAGCAGTTACTGGTGAGTAAGGCAAATGATTGTGATTGGGAAGTAATGCCATGACGATTGATAGGTATGGAGCTAATATATCTGACAAGACTTTTCTTAGGAAGATCACTGACAACATCCCGCACAATCATACAAGCTGCCCACAAGACTCTGCCTTAGGAAAGGCAAGGGCTCCTTCCTCTGTGGAGTGATAGCTCTGGTAAGGACAAGCTCCTTCCTTGATCTCTACTGCTGAATGATCCCGTATAAATATCAAAGGCCAATAAAACAATCACCATAATGCCAGAACCTTATATTTTAACACACATTTCATCTGACCCTTGAAATAACAATATGTCTGATGGGTTAATATCTTATTATATTTAATAAATAATGAAATCTTACAGATAAATAAAAACAAACACACAAATAGAAAAATGAGTAAATAAACAGAAAATTCATGAAGTGGACAAAAATTGCTAATAAACATGAAGAAAGTATTAGTCTTAACACAAATTAAAATAACAACAAATATTCCAGGTTTTGGTAACAGTAGAATAAATTGTTTGGATACATCTTCCTGTAGCTATTAATTATAAATTCTGAACAACAACTCTGTGTGTGTGCAGAAGTTCATCAAATAATTTGTATTATCTTTTAATTAAATATTTCCATGAACTTTTTGAAATACCCCAGTGTTGCGTGTCTGTGTGCATGTGTGTGTGTGTGTGAATGAGAGAGAGAGAGAGAGAGAGAGAGAGAGAGAGAGAGAGAGATGGTACTTCAAAAAGTTTATGGAAAGATTTGTGCTATCTTCTAATTCTATTTTTCCATGAACTTTTTGAAGAACCCTCATATATATATAAATGTACCATACATATGTGTATACATGTACACACACATACACATACACATCTTGAAAGCAATAGGAAGTGACTGTAAGCAGACAGAAACTTAAGGTGAGTTTAACCTTGAAAGATGACAGCAGTAGTGGGTTATAATTGTGAGTTTGTGGTTCTTCTTTCCTGAAGGTGCTCCCCAAACCTAGAATTCCTGTGACATATACAACAGTGCTACTATCTCAAGGTGGCACAGAATGTGGAATAATAGGGGTGGGAGCCCTGGAAGTAAGAGAGTAACAGAAGGGATGGGCCTCCAAATCCTGGCTGACCACTATACTACACACAAATGCGGAGACCCTAGGCCCCAGTAGAAAAAGAAATGCAGGCAGAAAGAATAGAGTAGTCGTCCACTAAATGAAAGGACTGTGCTGGGTGATGTTTGTGAGTTGGTTCCTGCATAGACTCAATCCATTAAAAATAAGGTGGCAAAAATCTGAAAACATTAATGTAACATATCAGAACAAAAGACACCAAGTAGCCA
>NW_007788085.1:0-2382 GCF_000696425.1 Galeopterus variegatus
TTGATGCTGTTGTTGGTGATACAGTGGAGCTGTCCTCTCAACAAAGAGTAAATGCAGTTGTCACCCTGAGAGAGACTTGTCTGAGGACCTGAGGTGGTGATAGTGGCCCCACCAGCCCATGCTGCTGGCAGCGTAGGTTGCCCCTGAGGCAGGGGGATGACCGTGCTGACTTTGGCAGGAGTCGGTCGGTGAGTCTCTGGCACCCAGGGATGGGTGGGCGAGGACAGTGTTGAGGCTTGAAGACTTGGGGAGGCCAAAGCCAAACTCTGGTGCCTGGGCATGGAAAGTGGGTGATGCCCAGGCTTGGCAGACAGCAGGCTGAAAGATGCGGTGCCAAGCTGGGGAGAGGGGCTGCCAGGGTTGAAGATCAGAGGAGCGGATGGGGGCAGGGGTGCCAGGGCACTGTCAGGGCTTGAAGTAGGAGGCCGCTGGGGGTGGAGTGTGGGGGATCAGTGAAGCTGGGGGAGGTTGGAGGAAGCTGGCATTGCCAAAGAGCAGAGGGGAAGAGTTAGTGCCAGCTTGGTGATGGAGAGCAGGGGGCCAGGTGGAGGGAGCCCTAGTGCTGATTCTCACCCCAGGTCTCCTTCAGTTCAGTTTAGCAACAAAATCAGATGCCTGTATTGGTGAGTTGTAAAACCCTACAGATTCAGGGTTCAGATGGCCCTCCAGGATCATCTTTTCCAATCCTCTCTTTGTACAGATGGGGACAGTGATGCCCAGAGAGAGGAATTGACCTACACAAGGCCACCCAGTGAGTCTAGTGACAGGAACTGGATAGAACCTGCCTGTGTGTCCAGAGCCCCAGTCTGGACCACAGGGAACCAGCCGTCCTGCTGGGGAGGGAGATGAGGCCCAAACACATCTGTACCCAGCCAGTGATGGAGGGCCACGTGCACCACCGGGGAAATGTTCTGGGGCAGCTGTAGAGTGGACCTCCATGAGCTGGGGTCTTTGGGGGAGGGGGTCTGCTGGGGTTTTTGGGGGGAGGGGGTCCCATGGAAGCAACAGCTTTGGCAGCACTCCAAATAATGGAGAGGCTTTTAAATCCATTTAGAGTTTATTTCCAATGGAAACCAAATGTCCTACAGTACTAGAAAAGACTGTGAAAGACAAAAACACATCTTGAAGGTGGGATATATTGCTAGGTGTCTGTTACTCATGCTGTCTGAGGGGAGCCAGGGCATGTGTCTCTGATCCGAAGAGGATCCTAAGGCCCGTAGGTCTGTTGTGGAACAGAAACTGAGGGACTTCTCTGCTCAGCTGCAGCCCCAGGAACATGCACTTAAGGCCAAGGGCAGAGGGCAACTGAGAAGTGGCCCTGGAGAACATCGATCCCCTTCATTGTTTTGCAGTGGAGCAGACTGAGGTGCAGGGAGAAGTATCATAATTGCAATGTTTCACTTATTTTCCAGATGTGTTCGGGGTCTTGCACGTGATTGAAGGAGTGTTTGACATTCTGGGAGGGTGTTGCCCTGGACTAAGATGCCCCAGAGGGCAGGGAATGATCCTGGGATGGGTGCTCAGGGGAGTGGACCTAACTGCATAGAGACAGAATGGTGGGGATCTGCCCAGTTGTCCTCTGGTCAGAGGAGGGGCCAGTGATGGCCTGAACTGTAAGCCCTCCCCACCCTCTGTTTGGCTTGGGGGTGGCTGACTGCTTTGAAAGGGAGGCCCGTCGGGGGAAGGGTGGGGTGTTCGGCATCTCCCGGGGGCTGCAGGATGGGACCCATTTAGCCTCTGCAGTCATCTGACCCCCATGACTCAGGCCTGGCCCTGCCCATGGAGGGCATTGGGCCAGTCTGAGCTCACCACCACTGCCCAGAGCAGAAGTGGTAAACAAGTTCACCATCTGCCTTCCACCCCTGAGAAGAAGCAGAGAAGAGGGTGAGGTGGGAGCCCCCAAACACTCCACCCAGCCAGGCCATCTGCACCATGCAGGTGCAAGCCATGGGTATCCAGGGGCGCAGGTCAGGTGTGTGCTGGGCTCTGGCATGCGGGTGATGTTTGCTTTACACATGTCCATGGGGGTGCCCGTGGCCAACCTTTTCCAGGGCCTGAGTTGGCCAAGGATCATGGTGATGATTTTCCCCATGCCTGGTGTCTGGTGCCAACAGTCCAAGGCTCACGAGGCTGGGCCTGAGGAGTGGGGGTCCCCATAGAGTAACACTTGGTTTGACCTGCTGGGTCCCAGTTCCTTGGTCTGCAGGCCTCATGGCTCAGAGACATGTGCCTCTAGGAGTCCCTGACGTGCCTCAGGAAAATAGTCTTGGGACGTTGCTCTGGCTGCCTGGGCCCGCGCAACACCTGAGAGGGCCCAGTGTTCTTCAGCATCTCCGCTTCTCCTCTCCTTCCATCTCCTCCACTGCCTGTCCCCCCCCCCCC
>NW_007788086.1:0-2382 GCF_000696425.1 Galeopterus variegatus
CTCTTTTCAAAGAAAATACATTTAAAGTTTCTTTATGATGCTGGAATCTTGTTTTTTTTTTAAAAAAAAAGCTTTCTGCTTAACTCGCAGGATTGAGTTTTGATTTCTCAAATTATGTATTTGTATTTCAAATGTAAAGTAATAGTTAGATAAATTCTTTTTTAAAAAATTCTGTTATAGGGCCGAGCCCGTGGCGCACTCAGGAGAGTGC
Organism: Galeopterus variegatus; assembly: GCF_000696425.1. NCBI lineage: Eukaryota > Metazoa > Chordata > Mammalia > Dermoptera > Cynocephalidae > Galeopterus > Galeopterus variegatus. Next base: position 212 of record NW_007788086.1, read on the forward strand.
GGCGCTGGGAGCGCAGCAGCGCTCCCGCCGTGGGTTCGGATCCTATATAGGGATGACCGGTTCGCTCACAGCGCTCACTGGCTGAGCGCGGTACGGCCGGTCTCAAAAAGGACAAAAAATATATATATATATTAATATAACCTAAACTGAAATTATACATTCCAGGTATCCAGCACAAGTGTCCAAGTAAAACATGAGGAATCTAAACCCTTTAATTTGGAAAGCAAGAAATAGGATTGACATTTTCACTCCAAGAAAAAAGTTTTATTCATAAATATAATAGTTGACTTGAGAGATTTCTTTAAAAGAAGACTGATTGAGCACATCACTAAGATTCTCAAAGAAGAAACCAAAACTTCATATAAAGACATAAAGTAAAAATGACACAGTTATTTCTATAGTGTTTCTGTAATGCCACAGGTTCAAAAGGAAGATAGTGAATGTCACTCTTATATAACACTATTTTGGTTTTGATATGGAATTGCACAAATTGACATTTTTCCTGTGATCTGCATGGTATAGCTTAAAGGAACAAAAATAGTTAACTACCTTCAATTAACACACACTTACCCACTGGACTTTGTCAATCTATCATCACAATAATACTGTGAGGCTGATATTATTTCCATTTTCCAAATGAGGAAGCTAAAGCTTACAGAAATAAAATATTCAGCCCATGGTCACACAGCTGGTCAAGTTGGATTTCATCCCAGACGGTTACAGTAGTTGCCACACAACACAGCATCTAGCACAGTTCCTCCATGTACCCGGTACTCAGTGTTGAATTGAAGGGAGGGGAAGGAAGCAAGTATTACGGGGCTTACTGGAACTCTACAGTGCCAAGTGTGAACTCCGCTGAGGCTCATTTTTTAAATATTTGAAGTGAGATGATAATACTTCACATGATTTTTAAAAAGATTTAATGAGACTGTCCAAGGTCCTTAGCTTGGTACCTGATCAGTGTTTCATATTGCTTTTTCATCCAATATGACAATCTTTGACTTGTAATTGGGGCGAATAGAACATTTATATTTAATATGATTATTAATATTTATGTTTATATTTTACTTAATGTGATTATTTATATTTAATAATGTGATTATATTTAATGTGATTATTACATTTCATGTGATTTATATTTAATGTGATTATTGGTATGATAGGTTAAGTCTTGCTATTTTCTATTTGTTTTATTTATTTATTTTTCTTTGTCTGCTTTCTTTTTGATTGAGTATTTTTTATTATTCCACTTTATCTCCTTTGTTGTATATTGTGTACATCTTTAACTTATCAGTTTACCTTGAGGTAATACACTACTTGACATATAAGAACCTTACAATAGTATACTTCCATTTCTCTCTTCTTGCCTTTGGTCTATTGTGGTTTCACGTTTTACTTTTATATATGTTATAAACTCCAAACTTCATTGTTATTATTTTTGCTTAAACAGGCAGTTATCTTTTTTTTTTCACAGCCCCTCCCCAGCAGTTATGTTTTAAAGAGATTTAAATACATTCACAACACCTCAGTTAAAAGTCAGAGATTGTTAATCCCCCATACAGTAGATTTCACTTACATGTGTAATCTAAAAAAGTCAAATTTACAGATGCAGAGAGTAGAATGGTGGTTACCCAGGGGGCAGGGGGGCAGCAGCTGGAGGAGGATAGGGAATTTGGGAGATGTTAGTCAAAGGATACAAAGTTTCAGTTAGACAGTAGGAATAAATTCAAGAAATCTAGTGTACAACATGGTGACTATAGTTAATAACAAGATGTAGTATACCTGATAATTACTAGCAGAGTAGATTTGAAGTGCTCTCACTGCAAATACATGGTATGTGAGGTGATGCATATGTTAATTAGCTTGATTTAGCCATTCCCAAAACGCATACTTATTTACATACATCATGTTGTACACCATAAATATATACAATTTTTATTTGTTAATTAAAAAAACATTCTTTTTAAGTTAGAGATTGTCAGATTGGATAAAAAAAAAGCAAGACCCAACTATATGCTGCCAACAGGAAACACACCTTTAAAATAAAGGACAGGTTAAAAATAAAAGGATGGAAAATGATACACCATACTAACACTAATCAAAAGAAAGCTGGGGCCGGCCCGGTGGCGCACTGCTATAGTGCGCCACTTGGGAAGCGTGGTGGCGCTCCC
>NW_007788087.1:0-2381 GCF_000696425.1 Galeopterus variegatus
GACTTTTTGGATGCAGAACAATAAAAAGTGCCATTTCTGAGTCTCCCAGAAAGACAGAATCTAGAGACATTGTGTTGGCACTTGGGAAAGAGCCATCATCCAAGAGCCAGCAAGTTAGCAAGTTTCATCAACATGTCCATGAAAATACCTGTAAGAGACACACACAGAGACATTGTGTTGGCACTTGGGAAAGAGCCATCATCCGAGAGCCAGCAAGTTAGCAAGTTTCATCAACATGTCCATGAAAATACCTGTAAGAGACACACAACACTTTATAAAGCAGGAAAAATAAAACTCATCTTTGAAAGAGATTGTAGCTTTTATTCCAAAGATTTTTTACTTTCCAGAATAAAGTATATTTAAGTTCTAACATGCCAGGAAGTATCCAAGATAAAATAGTTGATATTATCACAATCATAATTTAGGGACATATTAGTGAAAATATTATAATTAAAATAAAAAGAAGACGTTGAAAGTCAGTTTTGCTTAAATAGCTAATAGAAGTCTTCTTTTAAATCACCTCAGTCTCACTGGTGATTAGTACTTCCCTGAGTTAAGTGCTCAGAGCTAAAACTGTAAATCGACAAGGATTTATTGAAAACCTTTGACCTTGCCACAATTAGGTGCTATAATAGTTCCTGAAAGAAATATATGGCCGGTCCTTGAAGAGCTTAGAAACCTCCTTTGCTTAAAACTGACATATGTGTTACATCTGTCCTAGAAGCCATATAGTCCTCGCCTCAGGTATATCTTCCTCTCTTTTTTTCCTCTTTTTTTCCTTCACTATCTTCCTCCTTTACATCTCCTGATATTCATCACATTTTTTAAAACCTTCCAAAGAAGTAAATTTCACAGTCTGTCTTAGCTAGCATTTACTCATTCATCCTATTAACACTTATGGATTCATTAATATTTCTAATTACAAACTGTGTTAGGCATAAATGCTATAAGGTTGTTAGAGTCTGGCCCAGTACTATGTGCTGGACTCTGTGCTAGGCATAAAGCTATAGAGATAACACAGTCTGGCCTCAAGGAGCTCATAGATCCTTTGGGGGTGACAAGCAAAGGACAGGCAGTTTTAATATACTGAATCATCATGCAGCAAGTGATACAGTAAAGGTGTGCATCTAGCTTAATAGTTGCACACAGGAGGGCATGGTGAAGCAAATCTCACTGTCAGGAAAACTCTCCCTTAGATACACATTTGAACTATAGAAGAGACACACACTTTCTTGGTTTTTGCAAAGCCTCCCAAACCTAATACATGTTCACTTCTTTTTCAGATTTGTACATCTTGAGCTAACTTAAATAATTTTGTCTCCAGTGGCTAGGACAACCTAGCTTAGTGTGTGCAGAACAAGATGGAGAGAGAGAGAAAGTGCTGGCAACCTTTCAGTTGATTCAGAACCTCTGCCAACTCATCACAGGATTCAGACCATGTGAATCTCTTAGAGGGCTTAATTTTTCAGACTGTCCATAATGATCAAATCATCCCCAAATACACAAAATGTTTCCATCTTTTGTTTTTGTAGGCATAGTGTAGCCCAAATATAACAGAGAAAAAGTAACAGAGACTTTTCTATGGATTATTTATTCAATAATATCTATCAGGCATCTGCTAATGTGTCAGATATTCTACTATGTGTCTGTTTTTATCTCCAGGTACATGTTGGCCAAGTTGCTAGATTTTTGTAGAAAGACTGAATGGTAGAATTAAACTAACTAATAAATTTTTAAACATTTATGTTTCTCAATTTCATTTACTACAAAATTGAAGAAATTGTTTTCAAGAAAAAAATTCTAAGATCCCATGGCAAGGAATATTAATTCAATATTATTAAAGTGAGGCGTTTTTCTTTCAGGTTATATTTGTTTTCAACAGCATATAATTGCTGTTTGAATTTGCTTCAATGAGGAAATATTTCACAAATACATGAGTATTCTAGCAATACCATGCTTCCAAAATATCATTTATTTTGCCTATTTAGATAACTCCCTAGAAAAGAATACCTTAAAAACAGAAATCGTGTAATTATAGGAAACATTATATCAGGAAATCAAAACCCAACAGAAAAATGTGTAAAATACAAATGAAGTTTAAACATATCAAAAAAAAAAAAATGCTCAACCTCTGTCATAATTAAATAAATGCAGATTTAAATTTTAACTAGATCCAATTGTTGACCTACCCATATTGGCAAAGATACAATGTAAAAAGGGATACCAGGTGACACTATCCATCAAGATGTAAAATGCACCCATCTTTGGCCCAGAAATTTCACCTGTGGGAATTAATCCTATAGATAAACTTCTGTGTCTGTGTTGTATATCTACAAAGACTCAACACAGCACTATTTATAATAGCAGGAACCTTCAACGTA
>NW_007788088.1:0-2381 GCF_000696425.1 Galeopterus variegatus
AGTCCCCGTTCTCTTCCATTTAGCACCCAGCCTTCCTCTTGACCACCTGTTCTGCTGACATAGTCCAGGCTCCTGTCAGAGGTGGAGGCAAAGTCGTCCATGGTCTTCTTTACCAGCTCTACATCATGGGTGCCGGTCAGCAACTGCCTGCTCAGCCAACCATCCCCTTCTGGACATTTGCAATCCCAGTTTCTCCCACCATTGTGTAAAATCTAATCCCTGTAATAAACTTCTTATTCCATATCACTCATAGGGTTCTGCTTCCCTGATTAAACCCAACTGACATAATCTCTAACATCATTTCATCGAATATCATGTAGAGAGATACAGAGAAGTGCAAAAAGTAACAATGTTCCTATTTAGAGAAGTGTAATCTACTGTGGCTACTCAAATTCCAGTTACTTCCTTCAGAGTGAACTTCTGTTGGCCCACCTTCTCGGTGAACTTTCTGAAGTGTGCATAACTCTCTTGGAATTGAGGTGACTTTATAAATTTAAAATGACTCACTTTTTTTTTATGAACAAGTTATCAATAAACTCAGATGGATGCCCAGTCTAAAACATAATAGCACATAATCAAAAGGCAACATTAATATTTTTTGTAATTAGCAACCTGACTGTAGTCCTCTTTAAACTGGAACCCTATGAAAAATGAGGCGGTGCTCATCTCTGCATCACCAGGGCATGGGACAAGGCCTGACACATATAGGAGCTCTGCAAATATTCAGAGTATATGTTTTGACAAACAGACTTGACTAAATTGTAGGTATGTAGCAGATGTTTTTCAAGGGTGTTTAGTTCTAGAACCCAAAAATAATATATTTAGGAGCTAAACCTTCTTTTACGTTTGCCAGAAGATCTGAGAACAAAAATAGAGGAGCCTGGATGCCTTGGCAAAGTAGAAAAGCACCATATAAAGGGCCCGAGTCATTTACTGTCACCAACTGTCACCTTCTTCAATGATACTCTGTTGAGTACAGTGGCTCTCCAGCCCAGTGCTGACATTTTCATATTTTCCTAGTTTCACAGCAGCAACAGTGAGGTCACCTAGGGCATTAGAAGTTAGTGGAGCAATTACTCTGGGGTGAGGGTTGGTGAAAAGGGACCAAGGGGGATGCCTGGGATCCTGGGATTTTTGATCCAGATTCTGGTTCCCTGGATGTTTTCAGTTTGTGAAAATGCATCATGCTGTGCACTCAGGATCTGTGTTCTGTTTTGTATGTTGTACTTCAATAAAATTTTTTTAAAGGTTGAAAGTCTTATGTTACAGTTGTCTTGGTCAACAATCAAAAATCCACTTTCATTGACTTTGAGGTCAAAAAAGTCCTTTAAAGGCTGACCTTCTAAAGGCAATCTCTCCATATATTTCCATGGATGCCAACTATAGCTCGCCCATCCAGGCATAATAGAGTGAGGACGTATTTCTCTCACCAAGATATCCATTAATCCACAGTTGGGGGTTTATGCCCCCAAAACATGATGACATAAGTTCTATTAATGTTTTTCAGCCTCATATCCACTGCCCCCAAAAGTGTTACACAGTGAAGCAGGTTTGGAATACCTGCAGCCAATATCCATTTTTCATAGCTACCGGTCATTGGGCAGCTGACACAGCCAAGATTATCCCGTGCTCAGCGATACTGGGAGAATGAATGGATTCTGGTCAACATAATTTGCTTCCCCAACAACAAACATTCAGAGATCTAGTGTGCATGCAATTACTGTTTTAACTGAGGACTGACAGAGGGCCATCTCGTGCAAATACAGCCTGGTGGACAGCTGGAGTGCAGTCCCAGGCCTCCTGAAAGAGAAACCAACAGCTTACCAGTGCAGGCTTGGACATGGGGTATTTTCGTAAACTAGTGGTTGATGCCAATAAGTAAATTAAATTTCAGGGCTTAAGTATCAAATGTGTTTAAAGACAGGTTTTGAGAGGGTGAAGGACCAGGACAATGGGGGCTTCCTTGATGCTATTAGTAACTCAAGGATAAATAGAGTAGCAAAGGGATCAAGTCACTAATGATTCATTGAAGAGGAAGTTGGAATGCCCGGGCCCTAATGATTCCTTGAAGAGGAAGTTGGAATGCCCGGGCCCTAGTCCCTCCTCCTCTCCCACCAAGTGGACCAAAGGAGAACAATCTGCCCTTCTCCCAGTGTCGTAGTTTTTTGTTGCTGCACGACAAATGACCACACATTTAAACAACATATTAAAACAACAATAAATTATTATTTCAGTTTCACGGTAGGTTGAAAGTCCAGACCCAACCTACTTGGGTCCTCTGCTCAGAGTCTCAAAAGCTGTAGTCGAGATTTTAGCTGCGCTTCAGTCCTCATCTGAGGCTCAGGGTCCTCGGCCAAGCTCATTCAGAATGTTGGCACAGC
>NW_007788089.1:0-2381 GCF_000696425.1 Galeopterus variegatus
CAGTGATGATGAGTGTGCAGAAACGCACAGCTCACTGGGTAGCACAAAGTCTGGCTGCAGCCGAGGGTCATAAACGGGAAGAGTAAATCAGGGTGGAAGGGTGATTTGGGACCTCCTCATAAATGTCAGATGAAAGATTTTGTGCTTTCTCTTGTGCCTAGTGAAGAATCATTGAAGGCTTTTGAATATAGAAGTAACATAGTCAGAACTGAATATTAGTCCACTGGTTTTACAGAGGATGAACATTTTTTTGAGGGGGATACTGGTCAGAGAGTAGCTACTTGAGAATCTAATGCAATAGTTCAGGTTTAAGAACAAGGGAATGAGGAACTATAAAGACGGGTAAACCCAAGAAACATTGAGAATGAGAAACTAAAGGGATAGTTAAGTATTTAATTATTTTTACTAAGATTTGGGGAAAACCTTTAACATTGTTTCCATTCAAAAAGCAAAACATAGTACAATTTTAAAAATATTCTTTCTGTATTTTGGCTGCTGGCTGGTATGGGGATCCACACCGGTGACCTTGGTGTTACAAGGCTGTGATCTAACTACCTGAGCTAACCGGCCAACCCTAAAAATATTCCTGTGAATGGAATTTTTCATTGCTTTTGTGAGTCCTTTTGCTAAGTCAGCATGGGTGGGTGCTTTTGAATACCTAAATTTAGACTTTGGTTTTCTGTTTGAAGAAACTAATACTATTCAGCTGTGAAAACTTCATTTTTACTGAATGAAATAAAATAAAAACCAATGTCTGAGTGAGTTCTTGTTGAATGGAAGAAGCAAATATGGCCAAATACCCAGCCTACGGGGATATCAATCTTCATGGAAAAAATATTCATTTAGCTTGGTTTTTTCCATAGATGGACTAGAATACTGCTGTCCACCAGAACTATCTGTGATGATGGAAATGTTCTTCTGTGCTCCTCAATACAGTAGTCACTAGCTCCATGTGGCTGTTGTGCATTTGAAATGAAGCTAGTGTTACTAAGGAACTGAATTTTAACTTTTATTTAATCTTAATTTAAATTAAAATTTAATAGGCACTTGAGGCTAGTGGCTGCCATATTGAAATGAATATTTCTAGAATATAAATCATGTCTCCCCTCCAAACCGCACAAGTTTTCCCAATTCTAACAATGCTATACATATGTGCTTTCAAATTATAATTGTGTCACATACACACTCCTCATAATAGTCCTTACAATTTGATTCATTTATCTCCACTTTGAAGAGGAAGAGACTGAATACAGAGGTGTCAAAACTGGCCTATTAATAAGAACTCAGCTAATGCATGGTAAAGTTGGTATTCAAACCTTGGCTCATTTGCCTCAATATGCACAGTCCCTTTATACAGGGACTGTATATTGTATATCCCCAATATACAGCAGTCCCTTTTCTTCAAAGTGAGAAATCCCTTTAAGAAACTGTTAATAATTTAGAGTTATGTGGTATGTATACATGTGCTTTGTAAATTTAGAGAGAATGTCTATCCTTATTTTCTGATGTTGGACGAAAACTGGTCTAAATTAATAATGGTTCAATCTTTAAATTGATGTAAGTTTTTTAAGCTTGACAAAATATGTGTATAAATGGGTCAAGCCATTGTAGAAAATCATTTCACCAGGTCAATGAGGGATGGAGCAACATGATGAAAAAGAAGAGGAAGTGGGAAGGTCAACCTCGAGTCTACCAAACTCCAAGAAGGCTGAACAATAGTTTACCTTTTTCTTTGGGAGAATCAAAGGTTCTTTAAATCCTTTTAGATTTTGCCATTATGAACTCAGAATATTTCAAATGTAGTCTTTACAAAGATCAGCTCATATCTTTTATGTATGGCAGGGCCAAGTAATATTTTCTTTTGTATAGTGACACTTTAATATATTCTTATATAAATCCTAATAAGTTGGGTCACTCCTCAATTGAGGGAAGAGATGTTGGTCACAATCTTGAAGTCTCTAGCATCTTACAAATAAGGATATCTGATAACTGAGTTTCCCTGCTTCTTACAGATGTTTTTACCACTATAACTGCATCTCTAAAGCCCTCCCGCTATGAACTGTCAGGGCAAGGGTTTAGTTTATGTATTTGTGGACATTCCCATAAATATGACCATATTCATTGTCCTGGCAATCATTCATTTAGCAGCTTTTTATTAATACTTACTATATCCAGACACTTCTCTGGGTACTGAAGATAAGTTATTGTCAAGAGCTTTCTTTGAGGGCCAACCCTGTGGCGCACTTGGGAGAGTGTGGCGCTGGGAGCGCAGCGACGCTCCCGCCATGGGTTGGGATCCTATATAGGAATGGCCGGTGCACTCACTGGCTGAGCATGGTGCGGGTGACACCAAGCCAAGGGTTGTGATCCCCTTACCGGTC
>NW_007788090.1:1194-2381 GCF_000696425.1 Galeopterus variegatus
TTTTTTTTTTACTTTTTGTGACCGGCCGCACCGCCCTCAGCCAGTGAGCACATTGCACAGGCCATCCCTATATAGGATCCGAACCGGTGGCAGGAGCGCTGCTGCGCTCCCAGCGCCGCACTCTCCCAAGTGCGCCATGGGCTCGGCCGGTAAATCACTCTTTTAATTAGTGTTTGCCATTTAAATTTAATATAATTTTTGATATGATTGCCATCTTGTTATTTGTTCTTACTTGTCTTATAGGTTCCTTGTCCTTTATCCTCTTTTTTCTATCTTTTGGATTAATCAGGTGTTTTGTGTTATTCAATTTTATCTTCTCTGTTTGCTCCTCATCTGTATTTTTTTTCCTAGTGGTGGCTCTAGAGGTTACAATATGACTCCTAAACCTATTAGCTTTGTTTGAATTAATAATGGACAACTTGATGCATCTCAGCTTACAATAATCTTTCCATTTACCCTTTTACCATCCCATTTTACATTAACTCCACAATACATTATTATTTCTGCCTTAAACAGTCAATCGCTTAAGTAAATCAATCATGAAACATATCTTCTATGTTTACCCACATATCTATCATTTTAGAAGCTTTTCATTCTGTCACATAGATATAATTTCTGTCCAGTTTCATTTTCCTTTAGCATAAAAAAATGTCTAACATTTTTTATAATGCAGGTGTGTTAGTGATGAAAGATCTCAACATTTGTTTTCTAGAATTGCCATAGCATTGCCTTTCTTTTCTAAGGTTATTTTCAGTGGATTTAGAATTCAAGGAAGCAAGTTTTATTTACTTATTTTTTTTAGTGCTTTAAAGATACCTTTCCTTTTTTTTTCTTGCTTACATTATTTTTGAAGAGTGTTTACAGATCATTTTTATTATTCCCTTTGGTAATTTTTTCTTCTGATTGGAAGAAATGGGTTTCTCTTTATCTCTTGTTTTCAGGAATTTCAATATGATATGCCTAGTTGTGGCTGTATTTAGTTTAGCTTTTCTATAGAGTCATTGAACTTGGATTGGTGGGTTGTTTTCCATGCTTATAGATTCTCTTGGATTTTCTATGTATACAATCACATAGTCTGTTTAATTTTTTTCTTCTAATTTTTTAAGCCTTTAATTAAATTTTTTTTAAATTGACATCATAATTGCATATATTTATGGGGTACTGTGTGATATTTCAATACATTTATA
>NW_007788091.1:0-2381 GCF_000696425.1 Galeopterus variegatus
CAATATTGAATAATAAGGAGTAAAAGCAGTCATCCATTAACATTCCTGATTTTAATGGAATTGATTTCAGTATTATTTCACTCTTAAAATTATGTATGCTATTGTTTTTCATAAATAGTCTGTTATGTTTTCATAATTTCCTCATAACTTAGAATTTTTTTAGAAATAATCGCCAAAATTTATCAAATACCTTTCTGGCATCGTGATACATGCATATGGTTTTTCTTCTTTAATTTGCTGATGTAATAATTACATTTATAGATTTGTCTAATGTTTAATCTTCCTTGGAGTCTTGGGATAAGCCCAGTTTGGTGACCAGTTTGTTTGTTTTTGCCTCACTTATCTCCGAGCTTAGAGACGAGCCGTATGACACATCACAAGCTATCCTTTTGCTTCTGAATTAAAAATCCGGGCAGCGTTTTTGATACCACCCTTCCTCAAAGCCTACACCTCAGCATGGAATATATCCTTTAAAAAATATATATATCATAGTAAAATATACATAAAATTTACTACTTTAACCATTTAAAGTATGCAATTCATTGGCACTCAGTGCATTCCCATTGTTGTGCGACCACCACCACCATTCATGTCTGCCCTTTTTCATCATCCCAAACAGAAACTATCCAGAATATGCCAGAACCTTCCATGTCTCTCCCCTTCTGCTACCCCCTCTTGGGAGTTAGCTCTTCCCACAGTCTCCACGTGGCAGCCACAGTGATCTTTTTAAGATATGATTCTGGGGCTGGCTAGTTAACTCACTCAGAGCATGGTGCTGATAACACCAAGGTCCGGGGTTCAAGCCCTGTACCAGCCAGCTGCCAAAAACAAACAAAATTTAAAAAGCCTCTCATGATTCCTCTTAGAGCTTTGGATTTTAGTGCAAGTCTTTATCGCAGTCCAGCAAGCCCAGCCTGCATGGTCTCTGCCTCCCTCTTGTCTTCCTCCTGTACCACCCTCTGCCTTGCCTGTCCACGCACTCTCCTTTCTATTTGCTGACTAGAGATGTCAGGCTCTTTCTTGCCTCAGGGCCTTTGCACTTGCTGCCTCCTCTTCTTGGGATCCTCTCCTCGGCTTCTTCTCATGTCTGTTCGTTTCATGTCCTTTGGGTCTCAGTACAAATCTGTGTCTTCAGAGAGGTCTTCACTATCTGTGTATAGCAGCCTCCTCCTACTTCCAGTCTCATTACCCGATCATTGCTTTCACTAAAACTGAACATGGTCTGGAATTATCTTGTTCATTGGTTTCCTGTTTATTGTCTGTCTCTTCTCAGTGGACTGTAAGCCCCTGAGGGCAGGAACTGGCCAGTCTTGTTCATAGCTCTATCAATGGACTCAGAGGAGGACAGGCACCTAGACACAGGCACTTGGGGGAATGTTCGTTGAGTGAATTTAGTGGCTTTAAGTACATTTACATTGTTGTACAACTATCATCACTACCTGTTTCCAGAACCTGTTCATTGTCCCAAACAGAAACTCTACTGATTAAACAGGGACCCCATGTTCCTCACCACCCCAAAGTTCTAGTATCCTCTGTTCAACCTTCTAATTATATAGTTTAACCTGCTGTCACTTAGGTTTATTCTTGAGCTCTATTTCTTTGCAGCTATGAAGGAGAAAAAGTCCGTGGACTGTATGAGGGAGAAGGCTTTGCAGTCTTCCAAGGAGGCTGTACCTACCACGTGAGTGATGTGCCTGGGAACCCGCAGGGCGGGGAGGAAGGTGTGGAGTGATAGTTTTAGAACTGCAAATCTTCACTGAAGTCCATTGATTCAAAAGAAACTGGAAGTACATCGTGCTGATTTTATTTTGAACCCTGATTACATACTTACAGTAAAAATATGGCTCGGTATAACTGAAGTAGTCACTTTAGGTTTTTGTCTTCTCCTGATTTCTATTTATCGTACAAACAACAGCAAGGTCACTAAAGTAAATAATAAAGAGTCACCATCCTTTTGCCGTAAATGTGATCAGCCTGCTATGCTCCTTTTATTCCTTGAATGTAGTATCAGTATTTTCACATGGCGTGTTAATTTTGTAGGTAACATCTGAATCTTTTTCTCTTTTCTTTTCTTTTCCTTTTTTGGTGGTTGGCCTGTATGGTGAGTCTTTTTTCACTGATGCATCTTTGTATTGTTGTATGGTCTTCATAGTTTGTTTGTTTTTTTTCTGTTGTGGTAAAATATAACATTTATTATTTTAACCATTTTTAAATGTACAGTTCAGCAGCATTAAGCACATTCACATTTTTGTGCAGCTGTCACCACCGTCCATCCCCAGAACTTTTTCTTCTTCCCAAACTGACACCGTCCCCATTACACACTACCTCTCCACTCCCCCTCCACGACTGTTACTTTTGATATCACAGCATGTTCTAACTTA
>NW_007788092.1:0-2381 GCF_000696425.1 Galeopterus variegatus
GTGGCTCCTTTCTGACTTTATTTTTTGTTTTGTTTTGATTTGTTTTGGTGGCTGGTCAGTACGGGGATCCGAATCCCTAACCTTGGTGTTATAAGTCTGGGCTGTAACCTACTGAGCTAACTGACGACCCCTCCTTCATGACTTTAATGTGAAAGAATCCTACAATAAAAATAAAATCACAGTAAGTATTAATAAATAGAAAGCTATAAAATGTTTTTTAAATTTTTATTTAGTCCTTCTTTTATATGATTTACAATTGCTGGAGCCTATGTTTTCTGCCTTGGTGACTCTTTTATCCAGCAAGAAACTTCAGACTCCAATATAAATATTGCATGTTCCATTTTCTACAATAGAGGTAAAGACTGATGCCTTATATTACTATGTAACCCTCACATCACAAAGTGTTCATTTCAAATTTCTTAGTGTCAAAACTATAGCCTGATTTTGGAGTTAACCATGTTAACAGTGTTGCAGAATCTGGGCATGAATGGAAATGGAGAGACACATTACAGGAGTAATGTTTTACATAATGCCTTAGGATTTTATCCATGAGAAGGTGGTAATGACTGAACTTCCAAACGTCAGTGGGAGACAGCACATCACAGGATAAGTAAATCATTCTTGGCACCTGGACTGTTTACCTCCCTGACTGGGTGTTGGGAAAATAGGATAATTTGGCCAGGGCCCTCGCATCGGGTCCAGATGTATATGGTTCAGCATCTTTTGTAAGCAAATTGTGTGTGTGTGTGTGTCTGTGCACGTGCGGGTGTGTGTAGTTACTGTGCATGTGTGCCAATGTATCTTTTTAGTTTTTGTTGCTACTCTTGCGTTCTTCAGAGGCAGAGAAAGAGAAAGAGAGAGAGAGGAGTTTGGTGAAGCAGGTGGGTGGGCGTCAGCCTTGGGCATCCACCAGGCATGGCCATGCTTTTCAACCTATGGCTTCCAAGGACCTTTTGGCCAGTTACCTAGCTCACAGACCTGTGTGAAGGGGTCTGGTGACCCAGTCTGGCATGTGACAGGTTTGTGAACAGGCTTGAGGGGTCTGTAGGCTCCATATCCAGTCAGTGAACAGGCTTTAGGGGGGAGTTTGGTGAAGCAGGTGGGTGGGCGTCAGCCTTGGGCATCCACCAGGCATGGCCATGCTTTCCAACCTATGACTTCCAAGGACCTTTTGGCCAGTTACCTAGCTCACAGACCTGTGTGAAGGGGTCTGGTGACCCAGTCTGGCATGTGACAGGTTTGTGAACAGGCTTGAGGGGTCTGTAGGCTCCATATCCAGTCTGTGAACAGGCTTGAGGGGTCTGCGGGCTCCAGACCCAGCCTTAGTTTGACAGTTGGCCCAGTTGGTGCAGGATCACCAGCAGGTAAAAGAGCCCAACAACTGGCGTGGTCACCTAGTTTTACAATTGGTGTCACGAACAGGATAAGTAGCTCTACAATTGGCTATGTCGACAGGATTCCAGACATTAGCCCAGAGCCTTAGCCACTTCAGACTGCAACACTGGGAGAACCATTGCATTAGTAATGCTTTTCCAGCAGGCAGGTTGAAACTTCATGAAGGGCTACAGTGGTTGGTGATTACATTCAGCTGTTAGAAACAGAGAACTCATTTAACACTGGCTTAAACAATTATGGGCTTATTTTCCTTCAAACAATTAAAAGACTAAAATTATATCAATGGCTCATGAGAGTCAGAGCTGAGATTTGTGAAGTTTTATTGGTTTTTCCCTAGCCTTCTGCTGCTTTGGTCGCTTGAGCTCCAGTCACCAAGTATGCATTCTAAGGAGAGAGTGTGAGCAGAAGGAAGAAAGAAGGTGTTTATATTAATAAAGTAATTTTTATCTTATTTTTACATTGCCAAATTTGTGTCACATACCCTTGCACAAGACATTGGAAACTGCATATGCAAGCCTGATGCATGGGTCCTGCTGTAAAGGGAAATAATCCTATTGATCAGTGATTGGCAAGGCAACCCAAAAATGTCTGCTAAAAGTGTAACTACACGTTGAGAGTGTAACTGCCTGTCCGTGTGTCCCAGAGGCCTAGCCAGGTTGGAGGACAAACTCCTTTTCTATCACTTCCTTTCCCTTTTCTCTTTTCTATTCCTCCTCATGTTCGTCCCCCACTTCCTCCTCCTATTAAATCACTGGTAGAGAAAATATTTTCAAGATTAATAACAAAGGAATCAATCATAAAATGAAAATTTGGGGGACATTATTATCTTACATAATACTGTATGAGTGTATGTGCTATATAAGTATTCAGACATTTGTAAACAAACTTAAAGTAAAATGACACCAGTAATACAATATTTAGCAGAAAAAAAAATCAAATTTACTCTCATTGCTCTCATATATTGTAGCGATATATATGTTTTAATG
>NW_007788093.1:0-2381 GCF_000696425.1 Galeopterus variegatus
GGGGGGTGCTAGAGTTGTTCTGCTCCTTGATCTGGGTGCTGGTTGCATGGGTGCATTTAGTTTATGAAAATTTGTTGAGTGTTGCAATTAACGATTTGTGACCTTTTTGTAGGTATAGTCTACCTCCATCAAAAGTTGACAGAAACAAAACAAAAACATAAAACCCTGAAATCCAATTTGCATTTTGAATTTCATCTTTGGCAAGTCACATGCTTTCTGTGGGCTTCAGTTTTATCATCTATAAAATGGGAGAGGGGTTTGCTGGCTGATCGTTAAGGGCCCTTCCAGATTTATGGTTCTGTATATTACCTTTTCATTTCAACAGTCCATCTATGAGGCAATGGAAAAAAATAGAGAGTGAGCCTTGGGTCACTTGCTACTAGAATTTGTAGAAGGCTTACTATGTTCCATTTGTCCCATTTTGAAGGCATTTGTTATAAATTAAAGACACAATCAATGAACAAAGGAAATTCTGTCTTCCAGGAAAATGCACATAGCCAATTCTTTCCCAAAGTGCGTGTGGGATAAGTGGGAATATGGCAAATGCTCCTTCTGCTAAGCATCCTCACGTCATGCCAATTCAAACACCTGTGGTGGGAGAATCGGCAATTTAGAAGCCAGGGACATTCATGTAGGAAGGAGGCAGCTACTGTGCTCATGACCTACAAGCACTGTTTGAATAGGCACTTCCTCTCCAAGGGGAATTGATTCGTAATGTTCCTCTTACCGCTACTGGAAGTCCTCAAATGGCAATATCACAGCTTGTACCCATTCACAACAGGAAAGTTTGACATCCGCAGACAATCTTGGCATGAGAGGAGGAAAAGTTCAGCCCTGTGTGTCAGCTTCTATATAAGAACCAGGAAAATAATTTCTGTAGTGGAGGCCATGATGTAATCATCACACTGGAGGTTGGCCTTCAGCCAAGGAACCTTTTCCTAGTTATATCCAGGATTCCCTGATATTTGCAAGGCAGGACCCCAAGAAAGCCAGCTCATTAAGGCCCTGAATAGACACATTGTTAAGCCCCAAGAAATGGGTTAGGGCCAGGGAGAGTGAGACAGCCTCTGATGAAAAAGCTCATGGTAGGCATGTTATCCTGACTTTTGAGCGCTGAGCCTCAGGTGAAGGGTTGGCTCTCACAGGAACGCTCAAATTAGCAGCTGAAAATACTCAAGTGCAAAATCCGATAGGTGTCTTAGGTCATCCACATCAGTGCTCAAATGATTGGAGGTGAAGGACTGATTCTGTTGTTTCATTTTGTTTATTTCTAATCTTTTATGGCTCAATACATTTTTTAAAATTCAATAAAAATGAATGACTAAAAATGGAATAAGAAGACAAGTGAAATACAAGCCCTGATTTTTATTTATTAGATGACTAATTTCAACTGACATTTTTCTGTCGAGTCGCTATAAAAGTTCAGAAATTATTCTTCTTCATCTGGGTGCTGGTGAAATATGAGGGTACTTCAAAAAGTCCACAGAATTTTTTGAAGTGCCCTGATAAGTTTTTAGTTTATGAAAATTCGTTGGGCTGTAAGGCATGTCTGTGCAGACCCACTGTGACACGGGCGCGGTCTGTGGATCTCAGGAGTACTACTCGCCAGAGACTTTGTCACTCCCTCACAAGCATGCATCTTTGGGAATAAAGAGAGTTAACACGATGCCCAACTTAGGGGGTAAAAAATCGGGGGATGGATTTCATGATGAGATGGAGACCCAAGATAAGAGGATGGAAAAACAGGTAGAAAAGTAAGAATATCACAGATCAAGATTTAAGTGATGAAGCAATTTTTGGTGATGATGGAAGAACCTACTGTTTTCATAAGAGTGGGACCAAGGGATATCAGTAAATAACCAAATTTATTATGTAGAACAAGGTACAGAGAGCTCTGCTCATTGCGTTCAGCTAATCCAGATGCTAATCAAAAATTATGCAACACGTGAGATATTAAAGGTCTGGTTCGGGTCATCTTGAGGACAGTGGGCAGGTAAAGCATGACTTTTCACCCATTTCCTACCCACGGATTACAGATGGAGAATGAATTTTTACAAAATCAATTTTCCTGTTTTACCAAAATACTAGATAGAAAAGCTCATGTCTGTATAATCATAGTGAATGATTCTTGAAAGCAAATTTACAATTAGGGACAATGACAACAAAACATTAGAAGAATAAGCTATAAAACAATTTATTTAAAGTTACAGGAATAATTTCTCAGTGAAGCAAGCCAACCATTCTTTTATTGTTTTGGTATTTTGGAAAAGAGACAAATTTAAGTAGGTAAGACAAAGAACTGCAATTCTACAAGTATTTCGGTTTCCAGTCCAAGACAGCTGTTGGGTGATATCACCCATTGTGCAAACAGCCGTGCGTGG
>NW_007788094.1:0-2381 GCF_000696425.1 Galeopterus variegatus
ACCCAGTCTTCATGAAGATCCCAGCAGGGCAGGGGATCTGCCCAGCTCCTCACTCCTGGCAAATGCACCCTGTCCCCTTAGGGAGGGGTCAACAGCCACATTGGTTCTATGTGACCCTGGCCACAGCTAAGGGACTCAGGAATGGGCACATGATCCAAGCAGCCAGGCAGAGTCCCTCAAGTGTTTTCTTGAGCTGAATGTCCCCCAAAACTTAATCTCCACTGTAACTTCTAAGGGTGGGAAATCCAATTATGGTAATTGAAAGGTGAGGCCTGGAAGAGGTGATTAGATTGTAGGACTGTGCCATAGTGAATGGATTAATATGGTGGTCAGAGGTGTGGTTTTAAGGGCTTTAAAAGGGGAACATGGAGAGTCTCTCTGCTCTCTCTGCTTCTACCATCTTGCAATGTGAGGGGTCACTGTCACCACCACCAGACATGTTCCTTGGACTTTGGACTTCCCAGTCTCAGAAACTGTAAGCAACAAATTTCATTTTTCTTATAAATTACCCAGCTCCATGTATTTGGTCAAAAGCAACAGAAACAGACTAATACAAGTTTGAAATGCACCTTCAGGGCCGGCCCGTGGCTCACTCGGTAGAGTGCGGTGCTGATAACACCAAGGCCGCGGGTTCGGATCCTATATAGGGATGGCCGGTTTGCTCACTGGCTGAGCATGGTGCTGACAACACCAAGCCAAGGGTTGAGATCCCCTTACCGGTCATCTTTAAAAAAAAAAAAAAAAAGAAATGCACCTTCAAAGGCTGCTCAATCTTGGCCGTGTCATGGGAACAAGGGGCATGGGGAACCCCAGGAGCTGTGGAAAAGCCAGATTCCCCTACAGACTGATGCCCTCTCTGCAGAGAGAATGGAGTCTGTGTGCAGATGAGAGCAGAGGTAGAGCATGGCTCCGGAGAGAGATGGGGACAGCGACAGCCTCCCTTCCCAACAGCTTCCCAGTTCCTAAGTTCTAGGCCCAGCCAAGGCTGACCATCTCCCTACCCGAGAGGCTGCCGAGGCACCTGAATCTGACAGCACAGTCCTGTTTTGATGCAAAGCTAGTGCGACTGGGTTTCAGTCACTGGGCACTAGGTAAATGTTAACCACGCCAACGAACCCAAGGGAACTTACTCAGCTATGAATAGGGAGATCTCCCTGTCCAGCATGTCCCTCTCCTCCTTCCGTTTCTGAATGTTGAGGTGCAGAGACTACTCGCTGGTCCCATCACCCTGGCCAGAATTGGGAGATGGCCGCTGAGTGGCAGAATAAGGCATCTGCTGGACTGACTAGCTAGCCACAATTCGGAGCCTACCTGTTGTCCCCCAGTTGGCACTCGCTGCTTCTGCTTGGTCATAGACCCCCACCCCACGGAATAAGATGCTATTTCCCAGCTTCCCTTGGAACTGGGCGTGGCCCTCTGAGTAAGTTCCGGCAAGTGAACTTAGTCAGAAACGGTGTGTGCAGATGTGAAAACTGTCCTTCCAGGGACAGGGTGTGCCTGTCACTGGCCTTCCTCCTTCCTGCTGGTGGGAATGTGCATGTGATACTGGAGGTGGCTGGTGCTGCAGAGGGGTAAAGCATCTGAGGAGGCTGGGGGAGGGAGGGGACAACGGGTGGGGAGAAGAGTTGACCTCATACAAGCCAAGATGTCACTTCTTTGAAGATTGTAGGGCAGGAGGAAAGGGAGGGGAGGGATTGAGAAACGACCTGGAGGATCTCGGCAGAACAGGTCTGCTGGGAGAAGCCCCTGAAGAGGGCCGGAGTGGTGATGTCGGCTGCTGTTGGGATGGAGAAAAGAGCTGGGGGCAGCAGTGACTTCCATGGTAAAGGGCTGGGGAGGCACCGACATATTCACAGGGGATCAGAAAGTCCCGGGGCAGCTTCAGCTAAGTCCTGGCTCAGTCCTGGAGAGGTGTCTGAGGGGAAAGCGTCTGGGTCTGATGGGACCCCCAGCCCGTGTTCTTCTGTGGAACAACTATTTGGACAAGTGAAGGACGGTGGTTCTCTCTACGGGACAGTTAGGGAATGGTGCTCTCCTCAGGTGGGCATCGCCTCCTGTGGAGATGTGCACTGGTGCAGTGAGTAGACCCCTGCCGGCTGCCCGTGTGCAGTGAACACGCCGCACAACTGTGCGTGATTTCCTCGTGCTCCACTGTACCTAGTGTTCTAATACGATCCACTGGATTCCCAGGGCAAAGGATCTCTGCTGGTCACAGACACACCTGCAGTGGAAAACCACAGGGTCAGTGCCCACGGAAGTGTGGCTGTGTGCCACGTCATACCCGCATGCTAGCAGCTGAGTCCTGGCCAAGCCCCAGGTCACATAACTACCTCCCAGGTGGCAAGCCCCTCATCAGACATCAGAGACAGCGCTTTCCTGCC
>NW_007788095.1:0-2380 GCF_000696425.1 Galeopterus variegatus
GGTATTATTCTCCTTTAAATCTATAAGGAAACTGAGATCAGAGAGGTAAAGTAACGTGCCTGTGGTCACAAAGCCATTCAGTGTCAGAGCTGGGTTTCAGACCTGTGCCTTTTGCCCTTGACTGTCATCTTCTCTCTGAGCAGCACAGATTCTGCAACATTTCTTTTGAAAGGCTGCAGGCACTGCCCTCAGATGGCTGTGTCCTGATATCTATCTGATGGACACTGGTTGTCTCCAACTTTTTCTCTTATATGCACTACTGCATTTGACATCTTTGTATATTTCCCTTGACCCATTTTTACACATCATATCCATATAACAAATTCCCACAAGTGGTATTGCTGGATTAAAGGTTCTACCAAAAGTTAGTTTTGCTTACTCAGTAGAGCATAGTACTGATAACAGCAAGGTCAAGAGTTCGGGTCCCTGCACCAGCCAGCCACCCAAAAATAAAATAAAAAGTTAGTTTTGACTATTTCTGGGTATATACCCAAAAGAATTGAAAGCAGGGACTCATACAGATATTTGTACACCCATGTTCACATCAGCACTATTCACAACAGCGAAAAGGTGGAAACAACCCAAGGGTCCATCAACAGATGAATGGATAAACAAAATGTAGTATATACAAACAATGAAGCATTATTCAGCCTGGAAAAGAAATGAAATTCTGACACATGCTACAACATGGATGAACCTTGAGAACATTATGCTACATGAAATAAGCCAGACATAAAAGGACAATACCATATGATTCCACTTCTATGAGGTTCCTGGGTGAATTCATAGAGGCAGAAAGTAGAATAGTGGTTATCAGGGGCCGAAGGAGGCAGTGACAGGGAGTTTTTATTCAATGGGTACAGAGTTTCAGTTGGGGATGATGAAAAAATTCTGGAGATGGATGGTGGTGACAGGAGCACAATGTGAGTGTGTTTACTACCACTGACTGTACACTTACAAATGGTTAAATGGTAAATTTTATGTTATGTATATTTTACCACCATAAAAAAGTTAGTTTTGTTAACTCCAATTTGTCATGTAAAAAGGTTGTACAATTGATATTTTTGATGCATGTCTGTCTTAGCTGGTTTTGACTTTATAATATCATTTAGTTACCATTGATTCAAAAATGTTTTACTCAATGTTTTACAGGATTCTTGGAAAAAAACAATGATCTCCTTTACAGACATCTGAAGGAAGTAAGTCTGAGATTGAACTCCATTTACTTCTCATGGTTTTGAAATATCATCCATGACACTGATTTGGGGGTAGATTTTGCCTTCTGGATTTTCCTCTTCCGTGCATTGTGTTAGAAGTCCAGCATACCACGGCTGGAACAGACATTGAAGATTATCTGTGCGAATGCCTCCCTCAACAAACTGGTTCGTGGATGTGTGCAGTGCCCCTCCTGGATGCCCGCTCTGAGTTTTAGCAGTGAACATGACACAGTCCTTGTTCTTGCAGGGCTGACAATTGGGGGTGGAAGGGGGCAGAAAAAATATATATACAAATAAATTATCCATCAGTGATCACTACTATGAAGAGGAATAGTTATTGAAGGGGACATTTTAAATTTAGTTTATAAACACCAAGGTCAAGGGTTCAGATCCCTGTACCAGCTAGCTGCCAAAATAAATAAATAAGTTTAGGTGATCAGCGAAAACATCCCTGTGGGGGTGATTCTGAGCTGAAACCTGAATGAGATTGATTTTCCCAGTCTCTTTCCATATATCTCACCAATGAGAATGAGTAAGATCAGGGATTATTCCAGGTAGAGGGACCAGCATGTGCAAAGGTCCTGTGGCCTGGATAAGCTCAATGTGTATTTAGAGAGGGGGTCATGTTAGGAGAGGGGCCAAGAGCTCTACAGGATGAGGTCCACAGGGAAGGGTCTTATTCCAGTGAAGTGGGAATATCTGGGGTGACATGACCTGAGAATTAAGAAACTGAGACCTAGGGAAGTCATAGCTCATGTAAGGTCACATCGTGAGGTGGGGCTGGAGCTGGATTAGGTGGGAATAGCGTGCTGATAAAATTCCCAGTCTCTTTCCATATATCTCACCAATCAGAGAAAACTGTAAAGCCTTTATTTTGTATTGAAATATTTAACTATTTTGTACAATATTGGAGTTTATTTAATTAGCTTAGTTTATAAAAACCTTAACCCTAAAGGTGACATTTTCCAAGTGAAAGGCAAACAGTTCATCTCAGGAGTATTTCCTGCCCTTCCTGAGCTTTCTCTAGCACTGTTAGGACTCGTCCCAAGTTCTTTAGATTCAGGGTAGATGAGTGATTCCTAATTACCTATCTGCACCAGATGGTTGCTCTCTGGGTCTGTCTCAGGCCCACTCCTTCCTGGCTGGGGATCTTGTGGCAGATG
>NW_007788096.1:0-542 GCF_000696425.1 Galeopterus variegatus
TGGTGGTGATGATGATGGTGATGATGTGATGATGGTGGTGATGATGGTGATGATGGTGATGATGATAGTGGTGATGATGATGATGATGATGGTGATGATGATGGTGATGATGGTGATGATGATAGTGGTGATGATGATGATGATGATGGTGATGATGATGGTGATGATGGTGATGATGATGGTGATGACAGTGGTGATGATGGTGATGACGGTGGTGATGATGGTGATGACGGTGGTGGTGATGGTGATGATGATGATGATGGTGATGGTGATGATGATGGTGATGATGGTGATGACGGTGGTGATGATGATGATGTGATGGTGATCGTGATGATGATGGTGATGATGGTGGTGATGATGGTGATGACGGTGGCGATGATGGTGATGATGATGTTGATGATGGTGATGGTGATGATGGTGGTGATGGTGGTGATGATGGCGATGATGATAGTGGTGATGATGATGATGATGGTGATGATGGTGATGATGGTGATGATGGTGATGACGGTGGTGATGATGGTGATGATGATGTTGATGGTGAT
>NW_007788096.1:1542-2380 GCF_000696425.1 Galeopterus variegatus
TGATGATGATGATGGTGATGATGGTGATGGTGATCGTGATGATGGTGGTGATGATGATGGTGATGATGGTGGTGATGATGATGGTGATGATGGTGGTGATGATGATGGTGATGATGGTGGTGATGATGGTGGTGGTGATGATGGTGGTGATGGTGATGACGGTGGTGATGATGTTGATGATGATGGTGATGATGGCGATGATGATAGTGGTGATGATGATGATGATGGTGATGACGGTGGTGATGATGGTGATGATGATGGTGATGATGGTGATGACGGTGGTGATGATGGTGATGATGATGTTGATGGTGATGGTGATGATGATGATGGTGATGGTGATGATGATGATGATGATGATGGTGATGGTGATGATGTTGATGGTGATGGTGATGATGATGATGATGGTGATGATGGTGATGGTGATCGTGATGATGGTGGTGATGATGATGGTGATGATGGTGGTGATGATGGTGATGGTGATTATGGTGATGATGATGATGATGATGGTGGTGGTGATGATGGTGATGATGATGATGATGATGGTGGTGGTGATGATGGTGGTGATGATGATTAAGATGGTTATGATGGTGGTGATTTCTCTTTTAAGTGTTGTAGTATATTTTGTATTTTAATGGGACATCTGTCTCTATATCATAAATTCTTGGTTATTGAAAGCCCACACCACAGAGCATTCAACTAAAAATTTTTAAAACTTACGTGCTATTTACAAAATAAACAGGTAAATTTGTACTGGGTATGTTCCAGAATGAATAGAAATTCAATCTGATTACTTATGCCCTCCACAGCATGTCTTGTGGGATATTAGTCCTAATGAAAG
>NW_007788097.1:0-2380 GCF_000696425.1 Galeopterus variegatus
AGATGAACCTGGAACTGGGCTCAAGTTCATAAGGCTTGGAATGGTATGAGGAAGATGAAGACAATTCTAGATCAGGGCAAAAGCATCTATCCAGGGCGGAAGTGGGAGAGAAAACAGTAAGGAGAAAGGCCTTGCAGAAATGAGGCTAGTGCGAAGAAGCAGGAGGTGGCGCGGTGGGACAGGAAGGCCAATGGAGAGAGAGCCCATCACAGAGGAACTGGAAGACCAGAGAGTGGAGGAAAAACCTAGAACAGCTGCAGCTTGGGGTCACTTTTAATTCCACTATAAAGAAATGCTTTCACATTGAAGGGCTTTTGAGTAGTAGATACACTTTTTGAGGTCCTGCTCTACTTCAAAGTCATTTATTCTCAAAAACAAAAGCATTTTGAAACTGACCCTGAACCTGGTGCAATTTTTAATAAGGATCTTGGTGAGTGACATCCATAATTTTATTACATTTTTAAAAAATTTATTTCATTTTTATTTTTTAAAATGACAACATAGTTTGTTGTCCATTTCTGTGAGGTACAGAGTTGAAAATCATTACCTGTGTGCAATATGTGATGCGCAAATCAGGGTGATTAGTATGTTCAATGTTATACAATGTAATTGTTTTTTGTTGCCATTTCAAATGGGGAGGGGCTACCCAAAAGAGGATCGGCAATGCAGAATGCCCATGTGCACTTGTGCCACACCTAGCTAGGGAGTGCAGCTCTTGCCAATTGAAGAAGCACTGCAGAGTATACCTAAGTGAGCCCACCATTAAGGTCTACATAGTTTTTTAAAAACTATTCTGTGCTTTATTCATTTTCAACTAATTATTATCCTTTAGGAATAAACATCAAAGTTAAAGCACCTTTTCTAAAACATTATCTTCATTCGTCGTCCACTTTATTCCTCAAGCATTTACTTAGAGATGTTTGTGTTCCTCCAAAATTCATATGCTGATACCTAACCCCCAAGGCGATGGCATGAAGAAGTGGGGTCTTTGGGAAGTGATCGGATTATGAGGGCTCCACCTTCATGAATGAGATTAGTGCCCTTCTAAAAGGGTTTGAGGGAGCTGTAGCCCCTTCCACCATGTAAGGATGCAGTAAGAAGGCACCACCTCCGCAAGCCTCTGAATCTGCTGGCACGTTGGTCTTGTACTTCCTAGCCTCTAGAACTGAAAGAAAGAAATTTCTGTTATTTATAAACTACCCAGTCTGAGATATTTTGTTACAACAGCAGGAATGAACTGAGGCCAGTGTCTACTAATCCATGATAGGCCCCAGGAAGACAAAGATAAATACAATATCTTTTTTTCCCTCTGGAAACTCTTAGGAGAACAGGGCAGGCAGACAGGTAAGTGGATAGGTGCCTTTTGGAACTAGATCCACCTGACACCTACAGTTGTAGTTAAAGTGAGCAGAGTGTATGGAACAGAAAATATCTTCCTATAGGCCAACCTTAACTAGGCTGATTCAAGTCTCTCATAGCACTGAGCGTAGTTCCAAGTACATAGTGGCAATTAATGATTGTGCTTGCTAAAGATACCTAACTGGAAGAAGAGCTAAACCCAAACCAACCAACCGACTAATGAAAATAAAACATGGAAGGTTCTTTTGGAATCAGACACCAAACCCTAGAATGAAAAGAGACACAGCTCTGCATTTATTTATTCTCTGATTTTCCTGGGGAAATTGTATAACTTTTGAATATGTGGCCACTATAAATGTGGAAAAAGTCAGTAAAAGAATGACAGAGAAGATGAACCTGGAACTGGGCTCAAGTTCATAAGGCTTGGAATGGTATGAGGAAGATGAAGATAATTCTAGATCAGGGCAAAAGCATCTATCCAGGGCGGAAGTGGGAGAGAAAACAGTAAGGAGAAAGGCCTTGCAGAAATGAGGCTAGTGCCAAGAAGCAGAAGGTGGCGTGGTGGGACAGGAAGGCCAATGGAGAGAGAGCCCATCACAGAGGAACTGGAAGACCAGAGAGTGGAGGAAAAACCTAGAACAGCTGCAGCTTGGGGTCACTTTTAATTCCACTATAAAGAAATGCTTTCACATTGAAGGGCTTTTGAGTAGTAGATACACTTTTTGAGGTCCTGCTCTACTTCAAAGTCATTTATTCTCAAAAACAAAAGCATTTTGAAACTGACCCTGAACCTGGTGCAATTTTTAATAAGGATGAAAAGGGAAGCTGGAAAGGACAAAAGCACATCCCTACTATGTGAGCAGTGCTGCATGACATCAGAACCAGTCACCCAGCCATGCAGGAGATCGCTGTTTAGAGACACCCATGCTTTAGAACAGTCCAGCAGAGAAAGACATGCAGAGAGACTTGTCTGCCAGATACCGCCCTTCTTCTGTCATCCATCCATCAAAGTTTGCTCAGC
>NW_007788098.1:0-2380 GCF_000696425.1 Galeopterus variegatus
ATTTCTGGTCTTATTAAATTTTCCCTGCTTGAAGTAAGAAAGTTATCAGGGAAGAAAAGCAGTCTGAAATTAATATTTCTTGATAAAACATTTAAGTCATACATTTTTAATTTGCTTTTTCCACATGATCTTAATGGTTATAAAACAGTAAGTCTATGTGCACACACATATATAGGAGAGGTGTTACACTGATTTAGACTGTAAATCACATATCGTATAGTATTTTCTTTCAAAATCACTAAGAATAATGAAATAAATTGTAGTAAAAATATAATTTGAATTGCTACATGACTTTTTCTCTGTTTACTTTAGAATGGGTGAGGATTAATGGCAGTAATTTCTTCTATGGTCTATTGGTAGCATGATAAAATGAGCTGTGCAGGAACTCTGTTATAGAAGAAAACAATTGAAATACTAAGGATTGGATCATTGAAAGTAGGCCACTGTTAATTATAGGTTATTATAAAAATCAAAATCGAGCTTTAAACAAATATAGAGCACTGTATTGGTAAGTAAGTGGCTTCTTTATTCTATATGAAAGGAATTGTTGGGGTATGGTAAACTATTTCCCAAAGTATGGTGCTTTGGCCTGCCGAGCGCTTTAAATTAAACAAAATTAAAGGCTTCAGAAAAAAGCCTCAGAATCAAGGTCTCTCTCTGAATTTCTCTTGCCCTCCATCTCTCTGATCCTCTTTCCTTTTTGAAGCACTTGGAGGGACTTTCTCCGGAATTGTTTTTTTTTTTTTTATCTTACTGGGAAAGCTTCTTTCCAAATGAAGTGCAATTGTCTTAAGACCCCTCCCTAGGAATCTCATCAAATAACCAGGAAAGATTAACCACTGGAGAAGAAAAGACACTGGGAGTTGTCACCATGCCCAGATTTTTCATCTGTTCTTCTGAGGGCAGCTCTGAAATATTAACTGCGAGTTTTATTTGCAAAGTAAGACAACTTTTGTTCCCAGTGAAGTTCCACTTCTCCCCTTCCTGCCATCTCCCCCTGAGCTCAGATAAATGTTGTCCCAGGCCATTGTTTTTTGGGTTCATTCATTCCTCTGAAAATAACTTACTCCTATACCTTCCACCTTCCCTTCCCTTGTGAAGAAGGGTATATAAGCATCTGGACCTCACTGGGTCATTTAGTAATCATTCTGCAATTCCCCCGTGCGTATGCCATTAAATAAATTTGTGCCTCTTTTTCTCCTATTAATCTACCATCAGTCATTTCGGTGAAACTTCAGAGAGAGCTGAAAGAAAGCTTGGTCTCCCCTCCCACAGTATCAACCGAATTTACTTTCATTTAGTAGGATAATTCATACAAATAACTGAAAATTCAACACAAAATTAAAGGCTGTTGTTGGCTTGCCCAGTCAGTACACATTACTCCTTACTCTGTATTAACAAGGTCATCGGTTCCTGTATGGCTGCAGTTTTCACAGCTAAAAACATTCAACTTGTTATTCTCCTCGCATCTATGGGTGGCTCTATAAAACAGTAGTGGGAAATTAGTTTACTCAGAATTCCCCTGGAAGATTGTGCCTTCTCCATTAAAAAAGAAAGACTTTAGTAGAGAGAGCCTTTGGCCCACCTTCCTTCTTTCCCCACATTCTTAATCTTTGTAATGTGGACACGGTGGACCCTGGTTACAGCAGTGATTTTATAACTATGAGAAGTCCAGAATGTGGTAAAGGCCCAAATCCCTAAGAGCTGAAAGATGGAAAAACATCTAAATCCTGAAGTTGGTGCTGAGGCCCTGTAACAGTCTTTGATATCTTGTAATTCGTCTGCTTTTTTTTTTTTTTTTTTAAGCTACTGATTTTGAGTTGTCTAATATTGGCAACCAAAATAATTTCTAACTACCAGCTGAATTTGCTTGTGGCTAAAAATGCGTGCATATGAACAATAGATTTAGGCTTTAAGAAATACTGACCATTAAAATAGCAAAATAATTGCATCTTCTTTTTACCACCAGTGGGGGAACTTCTACTCTTTGAAACTATTTTCACATCTGCATCACTCTCTGTATATATTATTTTATACCAAAGCGTGAAATAAAATAACAGTGTTCTCTTTAATGCACTTAAAGATAAGCTGATTCACTTTTCCTGCATGGTTTTTAATAGTTTGTAAGATATTAATTTTAATTTTAAAAAAATGAAACTTCAAGCAATCTTTTTTAAGTGCAAAGGATGCTTCTCAAATGCTGCTGATGCTTCCTACCATATGACAAGAATATCTTTAATTGAAATCATAGGTCAGTCTCTGCCTACTATTATTTTGACTGCTACATTTGAAAGTAGAACATAGGTCAGTTCCTTCTTTTCTTGTTTGCTTTGTAAGTGAATGTCTTCAGAAAAGTATTTTTCTATCCTGCTCTTTTAGA
>NW_007788099.1:0-2379 GCF_000696425.1 Galeopterus variegatus
GTTAATTGTTTCTTTTGCTGTGCAGAAGCTTTTTAGTTTGATATAATCCCATTTGTTTATCAAGTACAATTCTAAGTCTTTCCTGGCACCACCCTGTTAACGAGACACCCGTGGTTCTCCACAATGTCAGTCTCCCTCGTTGCAACCACCCAATAAATCCAGCTTTGCTTGACGGCAGGTGTGCTTCTGGTGATCTTTGGCCAATGACTATCAACAAGCCCCAGACTCCCCTCCCCAGTTCAGGCAGCCAGGAGTGGGAGGAGATGGTTGACCTAAAGGAAGAAACTCAGGCAAAAGAAATATACAAAACAATGACTTTATCTGGGCCAAAGTTGAGGACTGCCGCCTGGGAGACACAGATTCATGTTGCCCTGAATATGTGCCCCACCAGCAGCAGTTACAGATAGACTTAAAGGAAAGTGGAGAAGTTAAGAGGGCAGTTCCAAAGCTGTTTCCCAAGAGCTTACATTGGTTCACTAAAATAACGTAAGCTACTGATTGGCTATCCATTGCTCTTTGTATCATAAATTCTAGGAACATTGGTGCTGGCTGGTTAGCTCAGTTGGTTAGAGTGCGGTGCTGATAACATAAAGGCCCAGGGTTCAATCTCTGCACTGGCCAGCTGCCAGGAAAAAAAGAAGACAAACAAACAGAAAACTCCAGGAACATTGCAACAAAGAAAGAGTGAGGGTCACATTGTACAACTTGTGATGATGTTTGGATAATTTTTACCCACTGGTGGCAGCAGCTAGTCTGGATTCTGCTGCTAAAACATGCAATTTAGCAATTATGCCAGACATGGGTGAGGGGGATGTGACCAAAGCCCCATGCTCATATCTCTCTGGGCCTGATAAGTTCAGCAGACCCCACATGGCTCAGATTGTTCCGGGCCACTTTTCTTTCTCAGGACCCTAGAGAGATTAGGCCTGGGAGTCGACCTGAATGCCCCCAACAAAAACCCTGGCTTGGGTTGCCAAAATCTATTACACCAGGGCATTCAGCTCCCAGCTTAGGCTTGTCAAAATCTTGTTACCAAACCCAAGTCCAGGTGCCTTCCCCAAACAAACAACTCGAAAGTCAAGTGTTGGTGAAAATGGAAGTCAGCTTTAATTCAGGAACACCAGTGACCTGAGGATTAGGTAGACTAGCTCAGGATTAGGTAGAGAGATGGTAGACTAACTCATGTCTCCAGCAAACATGAAGGAGTGTGGTCACACTAAAGCCACCTCAAAGTCTCAGATTTGCTGAGGGGTTTTTAAAGAGGCATTTGAGGAAATGGAATGTGGGAAGTGAAAAGCAGGAGGGAGGGGACGTGAAGTGGGCGGGGGGGCTCCGTGCAAGGGGCCAGGTGCAAATTCTTGCCAGGACTCCATCTGGTATCTGCTCCCGTCCTTGCTGTTATCTCAGGGTCTGGGTAGTACCTGCCAGTCTGCAGCTTCAGGCTGGCTGGAAAACAACTTTATATTCATGGAAGTAATGTCCTCTTGCCCTGTAACCAAGGTTCAAAATATCAAATAACCATGGGAAAAGAGGGAATTCAGATAAATGCATGTTGAGAAAAAAACTGTGTCCTTCTGAAATTGGCCTACAGCCCACGCAGATTTAGGTCCCAACATGGCTTCAGTCCTGCTCACTCCAGCAGTCTCTGTTCCCATGCTTGGTGTCATCTCAGGGTCCTGCTGGAGTGGTGGAGTCAGCACAGCTTTATTGATGTCTTCCTTGGTTTCTCCGGGTCTGGAGAGTACATGCAGGTCTGCAAGTCTGCAGCTCCAGGCTGACTGAAAAACAACTTTACATTTATGTAAATAATGTCATCTTGCCACAGAACCAAGATTCAAAATATCAAATAACCATGGGAAAGGAGTGAACTCAGAGAAATGCATGCCAAGAAAAAAACTGTCCTCTTTGCCATATTCCCTCAGCTCCCCTCCCGTCCTCCCTGCCTGATCTGCTACAAGGAAGTCCACCAGTCCCTGAGCCCCCAGCACACACAGAGCCTCCAAAAATCCTCTCCCGCTCTCTCTCTAAATGAGTGGGCAGCCAAGCCCCACCAGACATTTGAAGAAAGACGGAGGCAACGCAAGAAAAAACAAGAATCTCAGAGGATGCAGAGGCAATGGCAAGAAATGAGGAAAATGTCTAGAGGTGAAATATATGCTCCAATGAATAAATTATAAGGAAAAAAAACAAGAGTTGGAAGGGTGACTACACATTGAAAGAGACTCATGAGCTTTAACAAGCAATGCAAAGTGTAGACCTTACCTGAATTCTAATTTAAACAAACTGTAGAAATAAAACCATGTATGAAACAGGGAAAAGTTAATATCGATCGCATATTTGACAATATGGGGGAGTTACAGTACTGTCAGAATATTTTAG
>NW_007788100.1:0-2379 GCF_000696425.1 Galeopterus variegatus
ATTGTTCAATCTTCGTGGATCTTTGGTAGGACTATCTAATTTTATGACAACAACTGTTTGTGTGTCATTTTCTGGATCATTTGGAAACTTAGGAAACTGCCACACTGACCAAAACATCAAAAGAGAAAGTAAAAGCAGTACAACTATGCCAAGGCAGAGATCCTTACAGCAAAAAGCAAGAGCTTGTAGCCATGGTCCTGCCAGCAGCTCTTCCTCTGATGACCTTGCCAACTCGGAGAGGGCAGCCCAAGCTATTCCTTTCAGGACTCCGCCATGGCATGGACTGCACCAAGTACTCAGTAAATGTGAGTAATTAATTTTACTCTCAGTAAAGGAGGTTTATTTCTGCCTCCACTTTCTGGCATTTGGAGGGACTCTGGCCTGGATTCAGACCCTATTCCTTTTAGAAAGGAGGTATTGAGTATAAGACAGACAGAGTTTGTAAGATCTATTCATATTTCATAATAGCAATGTGAGTGTTGGCTCACAGAGACAATGCTTGGAAGCTGTGTGCAATGTTCTGCAGTTCATAATGAACCCTGGATGTAACTGTTAGATTATTATCATTCATACCATGTTGGGTTTCCACCCTCCTGCTCCCTGTTCAGATCCCATAATGATCAATAATTGTTCAAGTCCTAAGTTTTAGTAGTTTTCTTTTATTGATATCCCACAGAGATCAATGATTTCTCTGGGAATCTCACAGAGCATGGGCCCCAGGGATACACAAGCACAAACATAAAACCTATCTCTGTTTTCCATAACAGCATCTTAAGAAACAGGGGAAGCAAAATCTATCCCACGTGCTGTACTCTGGTTTGTTTTGTTTTGTTTTTTGGATGGACTTCAATATTTTCTAGGAGTTGAAATCTTTTTTTTTTTTTTTTTTTCCCCTCATGGAGGTAATTTGCAGTCATATGCAGAAGAAGACGAAAATGTACCAGTAGTAGTAGAGATTTTTAAAAATCTATCCTTTCTCCCCCTCTTAATTAGAGAATATTTTAGGAACTGCTAAGCTTTGAGTTGTCCATGATGAAAATATGTCTTTCTTTGTGTATTTAAGGGGTAATCTCAGAAATCTAGGAAATGGGAACAATTTAATGTGTGGAACCAAATATCTTGTAGCAGCTGTTATTGTGAGAGAGAGAACAGTGTGAACAAATTGTGATGAGGCTTGTTCTCTCCTTCTCTTCCTTCTCTCTCACACTAACCCCCTCCATGCAACCTAGCAAAGACCTCATGGAGATTCTCCTGACAGTCCCTTATGATGCTGAGGGTGGCAGTAAGAGGCCCATGTGACTGTTCATGGACAGACAAGGACACGTGAGTTACTTCTGAAGTAGAAAGGAGAAAAATTCCTGTGGCTTTGTGCAAGCACTCTGAAATGTCTCTTGATGGCAGCTTTCTCGACTATGGCACTACTGGTAGTTTGGTCCAGATAGTTTTTTCTTTTGTGTTTTTTGGGGTGGGGGTGGGGTCAGTTTGGGACTGTAATATACACTGTATGGTGCTTAGCAGCATCCCCATTGCTTGTGAACAGCAACCCCGCCCCAGTCATGACAACCCTAAAATGCCTCCAGACATTGACAATATCCCTTTGAGATCAAGGTCTCTCCTGGTAAAGAAGCACTGCTCTGAGCAATTAAAAGCCAATTTTTCATCTTTCAACTTGAAAACAGGAAAGGATTTTCAAAATGTATAGTACTTTGAACCCATAGGAAGACATATAACTCACATTTCCTGGCCATTTGAATAGAGAAAACCGTATCCTAAGAACAGGATTTTGTTTTCACACTGGGATTTAGTAATGTTCATATCCTGCTCATCTTTCAAGTCAGTTGAAGAATTGGAAAAAAATACCTGGCAACAGGGGAAGCAAAATCTATCCCACGTGCTGTACTCTGGTTTGTTTTGTTTTGTTTTTTGGATGGACATCAATATTTTCTGGGAGTTGAAAACTTTTTTTTTTTCCTCATGGAGGTAATTCTTCAGTCATATGTAGAAGAAGATGAAATTATAGCAGCAATAATAGAGATTTTTAAAAATCTATCCTTTCTCCCCTTCTTAATTAGAGAATATTTTAGGAACTGCTAAGCTTTGAATAGTCTGTTATGAAAATATGTTTTTCTTTGTGTATTAAGGGGCAATCTCAGAAATCTAGGAAAGGGGAATGATTTGATCTGTGGAACCAGGTATCTCAGAGCAGCAATTACCGTGAAAGCGTGAACAGTGTGAACAGGTTGGATGAACAGTGTGAACAGATTGGGATGAGGCTTGTTCTCTCTCCTTTCTCTTCTTTCTCTGTCACACTAACCCCCTCAATGCAACCTAGCAAAGACCTCATGGAGATTCTCCTGACAGTCACATTGATGCTGAGGG
>NW_007788101.1:0-2379 GCF_000696425.1 Galeopterus variegatus
ACCAGGTTATCAGTTGTCAGGGCAAACAGGTACCACTGAGATGTTCATTGTCCTGGCTCACGTGACATTCAGATCAGTGTCTCTCTACTCCCCTGTGCCATGTTTGGACACTGAAATCCTTACCCTGACTGCTCACAGCCCCATCTGCCGCAGAAACCCTCAGCCCCTCTCACATGACTCCCTTTCCCTGCAGCACTGCCAGAGAACAGGGTGAAGGGCTCTGTGTTCCCAGGACCCACAGTATCTCTGCTCTTTTTTCCTCTCTTCCCAGTCCCAAGAGAATTGTGTTCCACTCTAGGAAGCATATTTCTTCAAGAAAAATTAGACTTTCAGAAAATTTGCCCGTTCTGAGAATCTCTTCCCCATCCTGAAGCTTAGGTATTTGTAAACAATGTCAAGGAAGACTCCCCCATTATTTCTGTGAATTGCCCTGTCACATGGGTCCCAGGAAATAATGTGTACCCAGCAGCAACCAGCTTCATTGGAGGAAAAGGAAAAGGGCAAATAGACTAATAAAATACAGATTAATTTTTAAAATTTTAAAAATTACCCTGGATACAAATCTGCCCCCTGGCATCTTTCACCTGGCCATGCCTTGAGTGAATACTGCTTCTTAAAAATGTATAATAGTCAAAATAGGTCACATGCAAATTCTAAAATCTCTCTCCACTGCCCCTCCACCAGAACAACAGAAAAGTTCTCCTTTCTTCTGGAAGCAGGAGAAGTACTTTTGGCTAAGAAAAATGAGGTTTAGGGGAGCAGTAGAAGAAGTGTAGAGAGCAAAGTGCCGTACTGTTTTTCTTTCATAGTTGGAGTTTAGCACAGCACGTACTTACTTTGCCTGTGCACACACTATCAGTTTTACAACCTGGGGTGCTATCCCTGGGGTGCTAGTCCCATAAAGCTACTCCCCCTCACTGCTCTTCTCCCAGTGGATTCCCCCTCCACTTTCTTAACTCTTTTCTTTGGAAACTTTTCATCAGTTCCTAGGAAGTCAGCGCAGCCTCACTGAAACTCCTGCAGAAGTTCTTGCTCCAGTTACAGGAGAGCCAGGCTGACCCAGCAGTGCACGCCTCTGATGTTCCATGGCTGCACCACAGAGCATCCGCTGGCATTCCTCCTGCCTCCCATGCTTGCCCCTGGTCCCTCAGGTCAGTTCACCTCAACGTTCCCTAACTGAATGCCTCTGTAAGCAAGGCATTTGTGTGTGGTCACTGAGAACACAAAGATGAGCACAACACAATCATGCCCTCTTGCTGCTCACAGTCTGTCATATGGTCACTTCCTCAGAGGAAGAGGCCAAGTTCTTTAGGCCTGAAGTCTCAGTGATGGTTTGGGGGAACAGAATGCTTGAGGTAAAGACCAAGTAAAAGTCAAACAGCGAAAAAAGAGAATCAAAGAGGACGCTCCAGGCAGGAGAAATAACCTAAGCAAAGACACAGAGGTGTGACAGGAAAGGGGCAGGGGAAAGGCTTCCAAAAGCAACCCAGATTCACTGGAAGCTCCAGAGGAAACCGATGGTGCAAGAAATTGGGCAGGAGAAGGTAAATGGGACCAGGTCACATACCATCATGTTCATCACTCTAGAGTGATCAGAATTGGGACTTTAGAAAAGAAGAAAGCAAGAGCCAACATCTTCATTTCCTAAACGAGAGAGCTAAGGGGCAGGTGTTTTCAGTGATTTATCCAGGGTCATGCCACTATCAGGAGCAGAATCTAGGCAGTGACCCACATCTTCCATCACTAAACCTAACAGTGCACAGGGAGCTCAATATGATCTGATCCCTGCCCACCTCCCACTTTCTATGACGATCTCCAGCTCCCAGCCTTGCTGTCCTTTTCCTCCTCTAGCACATGTTCATATTTCTGGGCCTTTGCCTACACTAATCCCACCCCTTGAAAGCCTTTTTCTCACTTAACCCCCTCCCATTGCAAATAAGGGCTGATCAATTCCTACTCATTATTCAAGACTTTACTGAGGAGTCTGCTCCTGTGGACCCCAGTGTGTGTCCCTCTAAAAATCCTCATCACATTTTATTCTCATGGTCTGTGTTTGGGTTTGTCTCACATAGTGAACCGTGAGCTTCTTGAGAGATGGGGTCAGTGTTTTGCTCATCATTGGCATAGTGCCTAGCTTGAACAGTTTAGCACAGCACGTACTTACTTTGCCTGTGCACACACTATCAGTTTTACAACCTGGGGTGCTATCCCTGGGGTGCTAGTCCCATAAAGCTACTCCCCCTCACTGCTCTTCTCCCAGTGGATTCCCCCTCCACTTTCTTAACTCTTTTCTTTGGAAACTTTTCATCAGTTCCTAGGAAGTCAGCGCAGCCTCACTGAAACTCCTGCAGAAGTTCTTGCTCCAGTTACAGGAGAGCC
>NW_007788102.1:0-2379 GCF_000696425.1 Galeopterus variegatus
GATTTGCAACTTTCCCATCATAGCAGAGAATGGAGGTGGCTATGTCACCATCTTGAAAAAAACCATGAGAGGAAGGACTTCCTCTTTCTGCTGCTTCCTAGGTTTTTAGCTTTTGACTGAATGGACATAGCCAGGAGACCAAATGATGAAAAACAGTAAATATTAATTTAAAAGGTCTCCATATTCGTAGGGAATGTTCTGTTCCTTCATTAGGCATTATCAAGGGATAAAGAAAAATGACGTTAGAGTATCCACTAATTGTCTACACAATATACTTTCTGGAACCTTCTCTTTTTAATAATCACTACCAAAAACATCTTTTATATCCTTTGATGGGATTCAGGACACACCACCTCAAAATATTTTAGGCTGAAGGAATGTGAGAAAATGGCAGAAGGAGGAAGGTCACTCTGATCTTCCCTCTGCTCTTCTCTGAAGTAGTTCATAAAACCTAGGAAGGATTTTCTGACTTTCCCATAAAGCAGGATATAAGATCCTCGTGAGAGAGACGCCCTTCCTATTCCCAGAGGTAAGGAGCATCCTTACCTTTGAAGACAAAGGAACAACAGAGAAGAATCTGAACAAACAAGCCTTGCTAAGTTTCTCCCAGTTTGTTACTATTACATTCATTCTCTTTGCCCTATCATATTTCTCCATGACTATCCACTCTTCATCAAACCTACTATAAAAACACACTCAGGTTGAACTGTGTTTTGGGGGCAGTCTTAATTTCCTTGTGAAGGCTAGCGTGTCACATAAAACTTATACTAAATAAATTTGCATGCTTTTCTGTTGTTAATCTGTCTTTTGTTATAGTGGCCTCAGCTATGAACCTAGGATGGAGAGAAGAAAAGACGTTTTTTTCTCCCCTCCAACTTTATATTCCAAGAGGCATGGGACAATTGTTAGGAAAGAAGAAAAATACTTTAACAGGGACCTTCAAACTTTTGAGAGCAGGAAATAAGAGAGATGGTCACATTTTATTGCATGGTGAAGACTGCTCAAACCCTTACAGGAGAAGCAGCATGACATGTGAAAAAAGCAGTGCTATTCACTTCATTAGGATCTTTCTAATTTCTCAGACTTTAATTCCTTAATATTGAACATTGAAATATTTGATGAGAATCACATAGGCCTGCTATGTGACAAGTTCTCGTTACCCCTTTAAGAGTACTCATCTCTCTTAGCAACTCATTTCACATCTCATTGGTTGCAGCCGTGAGCTGGAGAAAGTGCTTTCTCATTTCTCAGAGGTAGGAATACAGGCAGAATGAATAGGATAAAGGACTAGGATTTTTCCTAAATGAGACTAAGCTCAAGCAACCCCCATTTGTGGAAACAGAACAAGCCTTCTGCTATTTTCCACTGGGCACTCAACAGTGATCATTGCAACACATTTCAAGGGTATTTTAGGCGTCGAGGAGAAATATCACAAAAATGTTTGTTCCAGGTGTGCAGCTACTGACTGATTGAAGCTGTTTTGTCCTATAGTCCAGCACTTGGCAGAGTGATTTTGTACAGAGCTTTGCGGAGTCCTAGAAGTAAAAATATTATGACACATGTTTTAAAGAGATGCTTGAGAGTGCAGTTTCAAAAGGATGCCAGTATTTAGACCCATTCACGTGACCGGACAAAAAGATCAAGGGTTTCCCCCTCTGGACATTAATTGTGAACAGAAACTTACAGGTAACAGCTATTGTGTACAGAGATGAGAATGGAACTAAGAGAAGAAGGGTAGCTGGGCCTTGCAGAGTTCTTCAAAGTTAACTGCCTGGGAGGCAAGAGTCCTTTTGGGTGTATGTTTAAGTCTGCCATTTATTTCCACAATAAGCAATTTTAAAAATCAAGCTGAAACTTCTGAGCAAAGAGTCAGGATAAAATAAGGCACTTCCCAAATAGATCAAGGCCTGAACTCAAATATTCTTCCTCAGTTATTACTAAGTAGATAGTGATCTTGTCACTTCCTAGATTATTTTAATTCCAACCAGATTATTGCATTCTGTATTTATTCTCAGGGAATGACTAAACATTATAGAATTCAGGTTCTTAGAAGTGAAGGACAACACCCAATCTAGAGTTCATCAGTGCATACAAAAATAAAACACAATGAGCACAGACAGTAGCATTCTCTAGACATGAGAACATTTTTTTTCCTTTGAAAACAGTGGGGTGGAGTTAGCAATTCTTATGACTAAGAAAATATGTCCTATGTGGGCCTAAAATAATGTGTTTCCCTGCCTAGGGTAAGCATGGTCATGGTGGCACGAGCTCCTACATTTCCTAAGTTGAAAATATCAGTTATTATGTGCCTGTTTTCATTGAGCTCAGAAGCTACCTCCTAATTTATTATTTCTGTTGTATTGTTTTCAGGATAAAAAA
>NW_007788103.1:0-2379 GCF_000696425.1 Galeopterus variegatus
ACAGAAAGACATGGAAGAATCTTAAGTGCATTTTGCTGAGTGAATGAAGCCAGTTTGAAAAGGATACACACTGTATGATTCCAACCGCATGACATTCTGGAAAAGACAAAACTATAAAGACAATAAACAAAAAGGTAAAATATGCTGTTAAAAGATAAATATCCAGCCTGTCTTCTGGATTAATGTGGCTTAGTCATTTGTTTTTACATGACCCTTCCTTCCACCCGCCCACCCCCACCCCACATGCACAACCACTCGGACTTCTGGAATCATATTTATCTGAATGTTTGCCACTATTTCAAAAAACTCATAGCTGTTTTTGAACAAAAATGTTAGTAAAATAAGATCTGCCTGATAGACTGATTACCAAACCTTTGCTGATTTGCGTTTACATTCAAAGACAAATTATAGTCATTTTGCTAATTGGGTATTAGCAAATGTATTCATTAATATCCTGTAGCTAATGTATCTCATGACCTCACCTCCAGGGTGATCAGAACAGGAGAAAGATACCTAATCAAACCTGGCCAGATTCTTGCTCCTAGGAATCTGGAAATACATAGGGACACTCTTCAGGTCCAGTTGGTGTTTGAGATGGGACATGAGGTCAAGCTGGACTGAGTGGCCGAAATGTATGCCTGAGGTTCATTATACCCCTTGCAGGAGTGGTAGCTGCTGACTGTGTCCAAGTGTGAGCTAACAGTATAATACCCACCAAACTGAGACCAAAGACTGAAGCAGGCAACTCCCTATTGCTTACAAGGAGTTTTATGATTATGATTATTATGATTATTATTATTGATGGGTGGTTCCTTACAGGAAATGAATCAGGTGGACTATCGATCCTGGTGCTGCTCAGCTGCTTTCTCCACAACCCTGATGGGGAGGTGTTGAAGCTTATAAGGGACTCAGGGACAAAACTGAAGCTATGCCAAAGAGAGAAAGGCTGCAGAAGTGGAAGATTCCCAGGCGCCTCGCAGCCTCTTGTTGCTTATCCTTAGAGCTGCTGGTGTCGTTCCCCTCATCTTATACAAGCACAGCATTGTGTTCCTTTCCCTTCCTTAGTTGTCAAGCAACCTGTGCAGGAGAAAGGTTGTAAAACTACTGAAGCCAGTGCTCCAGAGGTCACAAGGATGGAGTGAGTTCTGACCAGCATTCCTACACTGTTCACAGCTGGTCCCTCTCTGGGAACCGCCCTTGACCAAAGGGAGCCACTTTGTCTAAGGGATAGCCAGTGTCCAATGGCTGGTCAACACGAGGAGTTCAAAGGTCCAGCCCTGCTTGCCTAGAGCTCCATGCAGAATTGGCTGAGGTCTCTGGTGTCGCTGCACCACAGTTTAACTTCTCCCAGTACCCAATCCTTCTTCCTTCACTCCACGAGTATTGTCCCCGAGAGCACTCCCAGTGAACTTTGTGCACCGAAATCCCCATCTCAGAGTCTGGAGTTCAGAGTACCTGATCCAAGGCAGTGGCCATATTTGAAGTACAATGAAGAAAGCTGATTTTCAGAAAAAGAAGAATAAAGAAGTTGGGCAGAGAATATTAGATAGCAGCCCCTGAGCACACAAAGCAAGACACAGAGACTTCCTGGTGATCCTCTAGCTGTTGGTGTCGTCCCTCAAGAGACCTGGCTGTCCCCCTGCTGTTTCATGAGCCATCAGAGCTTCTCTCCAATAACTTCTCCTTTTGGCTTGAGCCAGTTTGAATGGATTCTGTTCCCTGTAAATCAAACAATCCCCGTTTGTTCTGTACTTTTAGTCAGCTACACTCAGTAGCAGTGATAACTGGTTTACAGACACATGCTCTAGGGAGAGACAGTGTATGCCTATCTATGTGTGTTTCACAGATGTCGATATTTATTAAGTAACCTGATAACACTGGGCTCCCATGGGCATAGCCTCAGTGCAGTGTCAATGCAAAGAAACCAACAAGCCAATTCAATTTTAAACCACATCCACATTTCATAAAACCCCCTTCCTCTCTATCCCTCTCATATCCTGCAGTTTCCCCCAAACCTTTTTCTCCTTGCCTTGCAGGAGCTCACCAAAAATTCTCCCCCAAGCCTTCTCGAACTTTCTCGTTTCTCCTCCACTCCTCTCCTGCTGCTGTTCTTCTGTTCCTTCCTTTCTGGTAGTCCTCCCACAGCTACTGCTGGGGTGGGGAGCAGGAAGGGTGGGCGGAGAACAAAGGCCAAGGGACAAGCAGGGGGTGAGAGGGCAGGCAGAAGGAGAATTCTGCTGACAGGCAAGAGTAAATATGAGGGTACTTCAAAGTTCACGGAAAGGTTTGTATTATCTTTTAATTCTATTTTTCCATGAAACTTTTTTTTTTTTGTCTTTTGTCTTTTTCCATGTCCGGCAACGGATCGCAACCCTCAGT
>NW_007788104.1:0-2379 GCF_000696425.1 Galeopterus variegatus
TTCTTATATAACATTTAAAAATTGTCATATGAGAAGAGATAGGTTGGCAACCACAACTATCGTATATCGGTTTTCAGGAAAGCAGATTCTGTTTTCAGAGATAATTGGAACTTCTGACCATAATTGGCTTTCAAATAATCAGGGCTCAAATAAATGTAATGACTGGCATCAGCAAATAAGGCAGGCAGTTTACTTTCCCAGATTGAGTTCACATCAGTGGAAATGGAAGGAGCAGTTCACTTGCTCAGTATACTGCAGATGGAATTGAGCCTCTTATGTCTCTGCATCTCATACCCTGTTGTCTCTTCTCTTAGCATGCATGGGTTCTGACCTGAACTGTTCCACATGGTAGGTATTAACAGTCAGTTCAAATTAATAGAATGAATAAACTAAATTCTAAGGCATAACATGGAACCCTGTGTTTTATTAGCCAAAGGTGGAGTTTGGGGGTGGTGGTTATCTTTTCTGAGACACCAGTGCAGAGAGTTGAGTCTCTTGGGAGGCACCCCTTCCCATGGGTGGCAACTTCTGAACATTTTCTCCCACTGGAAAACAGCTGTGGAGCAGTTTGGAATAGGCAAAGGCAGTCTCTTAAGAAGAAGTTAAGCATATAGCTGATTGTGGAAAAGCTGTCTCAGAGCATGGTGATGTATATTATCTCTTCTTTCACAATTTATCATATATTCAAACATTTGTGTGGCACTGGAGATAAAAAATTTTGTTATGATTTTTAGATATTGGCAAAAAATCTATTGTAATTTGCATTTATTTTGATGAATACATGGAATTCCCAAAGTTAATATAGTATGTTAAATCCCATGTGTGCATCTAATCTACTTTTTGAATATTTTGTATTACTTTCTCCCATTGCTCTCATAATGGACTCACGTTTACATGTACTTACCTTTTTGTTTTTGAATCTTGATTTTTATCTTCAACTCTCCCTTCTCTTATTGGTGGAAGCTCTCAGTATATCAACCCTTTCATAGAAAATCTCTAAAACCATATGATCCCTAGAAAAAATCAGATGTCACAAACCCAAAATGTGTTTCTTCCCTAAATATTGGAAACACCTTCTTCTTCAAGGAGGCTGTTTCTGTTTAAAGAACAGTGCAGGAAACGACAGCTTGCAGGACACTTTCATATTGCCTGATGCCAGCAGTAGACAAGTAGGATGCCAGGGACGTCCTAGAAGATTGTTTTATTGACTATGAGGAAGCAAGCCCTTCAAAGACAACAACGCATACTGATGTTTTTACTCTAAGCCTCATTTTATTAAGTTCTTCCCTTTTCAATTTTTTGTAACTTTAATATTAAAAGCTTAGTTAACATAATCAGATAGGGAATTAAGTATACGGCAGAATTTTACATGTGAGACACAGTCATGAACACTTTCTATAGTTAAGTTTATTTTATGTTTTCCATTGTGATTTTGACTAATTTGATGTGTATTTTAAGGTTACTCTTGGTTATTAAATAATTATGGCACTAGTTTCAAGTGAGCTTTAGAAATCCTGGTTTGAACATTTCTGGTTCACAAAGGACAATGCTGCCATTCTCTGCTCTCCCTCCATGGGCAGTTTTGCCATAAATTCTTTATGCCTTCTAAAGCATAATTGAATCACAGAGAGCTAAAACAGCAGTGCTTACTATGGTTAGAGCATTGGGAAGAAGAATGACATAAATCAGATCAGCAATGAAAATAAATAAGAGAAATTGAAATAGCAATACATGCACATATGACCTGAAATAGGTTACGATACACTGTAAGTCAGCAAGAAATGGGAGGTGCCACTGCTCATCCCTTCACACTGTGGAACTGCCACTTCACGTGCCACATATGATCTGTGCTGTCTGAAATCCAGGACACTTTATCTCCTCATCCCAAGGATCACCTTGTGCAATGTCTGGGGTGTAAGTACGTCACTGTGGAGACAACTAACCTATTATATTCCTTTATGAAAATATAGCACAT
The DNA here is from genome assembly GCF_000696425.1 of Galeopterus variegatus. Taxonomy (NCBI): domain Eukaryota; kingdom Metazoa; phylum Chordata; class Mammalia; order Dermoptera; family Cynocephalidae; genus Galeopterus; species Galeopterus variegatus. The sequence goes on from NW_007788104.1 coordinate 1,976, forward strand.
AGGCAAAGACAAATATATCACAGGTGAAAAGATAAAACACATAAAATACTTGCCCAGGCTGTGCATTTGAATAATAAATGTTCAAAAAGAAAAATAAATAAATAAATTATAAAATATAATAATTTTTTAAAAAGCTTTTGTGAGATTAACTAAGATGATTCCCAGATTTAAAAGGAAAATAAATATTAGACACAATTATTGAAAAAATATACTTAGTTTTGTAAAATTTGCTGACTCTATAAAGAGATTCCACACAGGTTCGAAGATGGCAAGAATAGTTTATCTCACACGGGTAAATAATTAGATAGATAGGCATCATTTTATTTAATATGTTCACAGGATGATATTAAATAGAGGAGTAAATTGTGGAGGCTTTGAGGGAAAAGGTTATGAAAAGATACCCT
>NW_007788105.1:0-2379 GCF_000696425.1 Galeopterus variegatus
AAACAAGTTTTAATACTTAGATAAATTTGTCTTTATGCCATTCTTATTCAGTGCACCTTGGAGCCATGGAAATAATAAAATTTACTATTTTCAAATATATATAGACACTTTTAGGTTAAAAAGGTCATGTTCTATATTGCCAAGCTGCTTTGATAAATTCATTTGTCTAAAACAATTTTCATTAAAAAAATGTTTCTCTTTGTATGTTTCATCATTAAAGTTTTTGATAAAGTATAAATGAATTATTTGATACCCTTGGATTTCTCCTATTTGAGGGCAAATGCAAGTACACTTAAATTGTTTTCTGCATACCACTGTTATTTCTGTTGATTAATGTTTTAAACCAATTAGTTCACGTAAGCTGACATTTCAAGTTTACAATTAACTTTTCAATCTTATCTGTGTGATTAATTACCACATGTTAAATCAGAATTATTCATAGTCAAAAGTTATATTTTTGAATTGCTTTTATATTTTTAAATAGTAGTCTCTGTATTTAGCCCATATAAGGAAGGCTGACTCAGTGGGAGTTAATTAAGTTCTTATTTTATTCCCTTCCTTTGGAGAATGAATATTTTCTGGCAGATATTTGGTAATTTTCAGTTACTGAGAAATCAAGATAGTCTTGGGTCATTTTCCCACTCCCATCATTAGCATCAGGAGTGATTCCCTCCTAGATAGCCGAATTCACACTTTTATTATGTTTATTTTAACAATACAACATCTATTCCAGTTGTTATTTCATTGGAAGACCTTAGGTACATCTGTTGCTCTTTTGAATGCTGGAACTAAATATGGGTAAATATTAGAAGTCACCACAGGATGACAACTTTAGACTCATTGAAGTGTACCCTCTCAAAGCACACAGGAGAAAAAAGTGGGCACAGTAAGATATGGTCCACAGAAATACTTGCTACTATTCTCAGAGGCAAATTTTTTATGGTCATGTGATAGAATAATTCAGTAGGATATACAGGTCTCATTTTCTGCTTCTTTTTTGAACATCTTTTCCGAAGCTTGATTTAAAGACATATATAGAATACTTTCATCAATATTTAGAAAATGCATGCATGGTAGACAGAATACTGCCTTTCCTCCCAATGGTTTTTACATACTATGGGCCGGCCCGGTGGCGACTGGATAGTGCACCGCTTGGGAAGCGTGGCGGCGCTCCCGCCCGAGGGTGCGGACCCCACATACAGACCGGTTCCCGCTCACTGGCTGAGCGAGGCGCGGGAGCAACGCCAAGGGTTGCGATCCCGTTGCCGGTATTTCATTGGAAGGCCTTAGGTACATCTGTTGCTCTTTTGAATGCTGGAACTAAATATGGGGAAATATTAGAAGTCACCACAGGATGACAACTTTAGACTCATTGAAGTGTACCCTCTCAAAGCACACAGGAGAAAAGAGTGGGCACAGTAAGATATGGTCCACAGAAATACTTGCTACTATTCTCAGAGGCAAATTTTTTATGGTCATGTGATAGAATAATTCAGTAGGATATACAGGTCTCATTTTCTGCTTCTTTTTTGAACATCTTTTCCGAAGCTTGATTTAAAGACATATATAGAATACTTTCATCAATATTTAGAAAATGCATGCATGGTAGACAGAATACTGCCTTTCCTCCCAATGGTTTTTACATACTAATACCCAGAACTTGTGAATGTGTTACCTCACATGGCAAAAGGACTTTGCAGATGTGATTGAGTTAAGGAGCTTGAGATGTGGAGATTATCCTTGATTACTAGATGAACTCAAAATAATTACAAGGGTCTTATAAAGGAAAGAGGGAGGCAGGAGCGTGCCAGTCTGGAAAGAAGGTGGTATGACAGAAGCTAAGGTCAGAGAGTCAGAGAGAAATTCGAAGATGGGGACATAAGACAAAGAATGCAGCAGCCTCTAGAAGCCATGAAAAACAAACAAAAACTTCTTCCCTAACGACTCCAGGAAATAGCTTTGATGATACTTTGACATTAGCCCAGTGAGACTGATTTTGTACTTCTGATCTCCAAAACAGTAAAATAATATATTTGTCATTTTTTATATGTTCATTTTTAAAGATTTTAAAATTTTATTTATTGAAACATAATTGATTATACACATTTGTGAAAAACAGAGTTGACTATCAATAATTGTGTACAATATGTGATGGTCAAATCAGGATTATTAGCACATTTGTCATTACAAAATGTAATTGTTCTTTATGTCCATTCCCCAATTTCTCCTTAACCCCCACCCCTCCCCCTTTCCCACCTCAAGTAACCATAGTTCTGTTCTCTCTTTCTGGAAGTTCAACACATTACTGTGGCTGTTTCCTCTTTTTTCTTTCTTTCTTTCTTTCTTTCTTTCTTTCTTTCTTTCTTTCTTTCTTTCTTT
>NW_007788106.1:0-2378 GCF_000696425.1 Galeopterus variegatus
GAAGACCCAAAGATATAGGGAAAACTGTCCACATTTATGCTTAGGTTCTATGAAGCAGGCACAGCTGTGTAGAATGTGATTGGACAAGAACCAGATCTAATGCTAATAGACTGAGTGGGGAAACCCAGCGAGGCCTGTCTGCTCTGATTCTTCCTGTCCTCTCTGTGTAGCATTCTTTCCTCCAGGGTATGGGGGCAGGACCCTTTCTGGAATGGGGGTTTTATGACCTACAACCAGACAGGATAGGTCAGAGAATTTCTTTATGGTCAGATCCAAGACAGAGTGGGGGAGGGAGGAAGATTAGAGTGTATCTACGACCCACCTTGGGGAGGAGGGAATCGAGTTTCTATGGCTTTCCCCAGGGGAGAATGAGGCTAATAGAAAAAAGGGCAGAAGAAGGTCAAAGGAAATCTTTGCTTCTGAGGCCTTCACTTTGGGGTATCGCTTTCTGGGCCCCATCGTTACAATTATAGCATTATAACTATTTTCTAATTTAATCATAACTATAAGTATTTGGCCAGATGCTGTCAAATAAGGTAGTATGTACATTAATGTATATTATAAATCCCAAATGGTAGACTTTACAACTTAACCAGTTGACATCAGGCTCTATTTTCCCTTCAGATCTAGAGGACTTAGCTAAGTGCCCCCTCCAGTCCCTGGACCAGACAGAGGCACATCTTACCATGTTGATGTTTTAGGTATCCTACCTGCCAGTTGGATATTGTGGTCAGCATTTCTCTCATTTCCTTATAGATCACAGCAGCTTTCTGCTTACTCTGCAGTTCAGTAGTTCAGTATCCTACATTTTCAGGGAGTTTTTACTGGTTTTTAAAGTGTAAACTTAACTAACCCCTTAGTCTGCTTTCTGCAGGTGCTCGTTCCCTTTGAACTAAGAATAAATACACACGCCATTGGAATCCCTGGCAGCGTGTCACTTCCATCCCTTCTCTCAGCCAGAATCAGTGCCAGAGTCACAAGGCGTGAGCATTGACAGTGCTCTGTGTTGGGGAAGGACCTGGCATTTGCACCCCCACCCCTGCTTTGTAGCAGTCTTCACCCTTCCACTTGGGGAGGAGGGAATCTAGTTTCTATGGCTTTCCCCAGGGGAGAATGAGGCTAATAGAAAAAAGGGCAGAAGAAGGTCAAAGGAAATCTTTGCTTCTGAGGCCTTCACTTTGGGGTATCGCTTTCTGGGCCCCATCGTTACAATTATAGCATTATAACTATTTTCTAATTTAATCATAACTATAAGTATTTGGCCAGATGCTGTCAAATAAGGTAGTATGTACATTAATGTATATTATAAATCCCAAATGGTAGACTTTACAACTTAACCAGTTGACATCAGGCTCTATTTTCCCTTCAGATCTAGAGGACTTAGCTAAGTGCCCCCTCCAGTCCCTGGACCAGACAGAGGCACATCTTACCATGTTGATGTTTTAGGTATCCTACCTGCCAGTTGGATATTGTGGTCAGCATTTCTCTCATTTCCTTATAGATCACAGCAGCTTTCTGCTTACTCTGCAGTTCAGTAGTTCAGTATCCTACATTTTCAGGGAGTTTTTACTGGTTTTTAAAGTGTAAACTTAACTAACCCCTTAGTCTGCTTTCTGCAGGTGCTCGTTCCCTTTGAACTAAGAATAAATACACACGCCATTGGAATCCCTGGCAGCGTGTCACTTCCATCCCTTCTCTCAGCCAGAATCAGTGCCAGAGTCACAATGCGTGAGCATTGACAGTGCTCTGTGTTGGGGAAGGACCTGGCATTTGCACCCCACCCCTGCTTTGTAGCAGTCTTCACCCTTCCATGTGGCATGTCACATTTCTCGTGTCCTTGGGCTATCAAGAGCCTGGCATTAAAGAGCAAGAATAGTCAAACTGTCTTTAGAGCACATTCTACTTTGCAAGGGGGATACGTTTTCACTGATTAATATAGTTTGACTACTGCAGCTTCTCTTGGGAGGGAGTAGAAGCTAAAATATTACTATAATTAGAAATATTTTTTCAAAGCTTTTAGTATAGAAGACACTCATATCAGGAAAATGAAAAGTTAATCATGATGTGTGTGTGTGTGTGTGTGTATACATGTAGACATCCATATATATATGTTTTCCCCCTGAGGACACTAAATTGAATACATTTTAATATGTACACATGCACATAAAGACATATTTCTCCTCAGGAATCTAAGTTGAGTAGGTCTCAGTAAATTTGACAAAACACATTGGAGTAAAACAAATTGTTTGAGTAGGCGAACTTACATATAGTAGTATGATTTTTATTACTAGTATTACTTTGGATTAGTTGTTGCCAGAGGGCTGGCCACGGGAGCAGTGCATCGAATGATTTGCATGAAGTAATGCGGAGAGTCAGGG
>NW_007788107.1:0-2378 GCF_000696425.1 Galeopterus variegatus
GTGGGATCCGAACCCTCGGCGGGAGCGCCGCTGCACTCCCAAGCGGCGCACTGTAGCAATGTGCCACCAGGCCGGCCCCAAATTATTTCAATTTTAAATGTCTCAAGCAGTTACCTCCATAGTTCTAAATAATATGCATGTACTTTTCTTTTTGATACTATACCAGAATTTTGCAATATCTTTTATTTCTGCACTAAGAATGAATGAGATTTTAGTTCACATACTCCCACTTCCCCTTCTGTCTTTAAATGTTTATTATGTGTACTTCATCTCTTGCTTACCTTTGATACTTTAAGTCATGTTCTTACATCTTTATTTCTTGTTCTAGTAAATTTTTACGTTATCTCTTAACTCTCTTTATATGTAAGATGCAGATATTTTTGCCCCTGTCCTTCCTTCTACTGTATTTACCCTCTATTGACAGCTGAGCTTCTGTCAGTTGTAGTGTTTAACTATCAAGGTTGGTAAAATTTATATTCTTTTCTATGAAATTTATCTTGCATTTTTTTTTTTTTGGTAAGATTGATTCTAAAAGTTGAAAATCAGTGATCCATGCTTACACTGTTAAGACTAGCTGTAGAACCAAGTAGTATGGTAGGGTTACTTTTCTTTCCCACTTAGAATTCTGTGGCCCCTTTTGGCTCCATGTCAGGTAAATTTTCTTTGATGATTTCTTTTTCTTAATTTTCTCTGTCCTCCTTATTAATTTCTATTATTAGTTGGAAGTTGGAGATATTGGATTGTTTTGTTCTATCATTTTTGCTTTATTTTTTATGTTTTTATGCTTTTGTTTTACATGTTAGGGTTGTTCTCTCACTTTGTCTTTGATTATTCCATGAAATGTAGCATTATTTTCTTATTTTATGTTTGTGTGTTGTATTTGTCAAAATGCTCTGAGGAGCTAATTGTTTTTATTTTGTATTTTTTGTTTTTTAAGTTATGTTCTTTGAAAGATCTGCTTCCTCCAGAGTTTTTGGCTTTTCTATTTGCTTTGGAGGTGTGTGTATTTTTCTTTCATGTTGTTAGCTGTCCTAGGTATCTAGTGATCCTGATGCATGGGGGATTGGGTTAATATTTCTGGGTAAGTGGTTTGGGTTTCCATTGCTGTTCTGTTTACTTTGCTGTTTTTTCTTCATAAATATCTTGAAGTCCTGCACACACATGGGACTTATTGACTAGAAATGTTTAGAGATAGAAAGAACTCATTTATTAATCTATAATATGTTAACTGTGGTAGGTGTCAGGCAGTGTGTTAGGTTCAGGGATTATGTTACCTATAATAGAGTCCTTGTCATCAACTACAGTAGGCAGTTATAATACTGTGCATGCTATAAGAATATTGTTAGAAATCTTCTCGTCTAATCCTTCTACTTTATAATTTATTTTTACTTTGTAATTATTAAAATAAGTTTAGACAGATTAGTGTCTTGCACAAGGCTACACAACTAGTCAGCTAAATTGGGATTCCAAGACTCATTCTGTCTAATTCTGTGCTCTTTCTAGTACAGTGGCAAGTAGTATCAAAGAGATCTAGAAGCAGCAAGGATCCCAAGGCCTGGGATAATTACTATGTTGGAACAGGTCACAAAGCTTAGGTAGAGAGAAGATTGTTACCTTAAATAAGGAGCTAGAGGTTCTTCTTGGGGGCTTGAAGAACTAAGCAGCCATTTTAGAGCAGCCCACATGGCAAGGAACTGTATATAACTTCTAAGAACTGTAGGGAATCCCTGGGAACTGAGGGTGGTCTCCATATGAAGGTAGCAAAATGATGGGGCCCTTTGTTATACACTGCAAAGATATGAATTCTGCCCACAATCTGAAGGAGCTTGGAAGAGAATTTTCCCGTACTTTAGCCTCCAGATGAGAATACAGCCTAGTCAATACCTTGAATACAGCCTGACAGATGACTCAGCTAAGCTGTGTCCAGGATTTGATTCACAGAAACTGTGAGATAAGAAATGTGTGTTGTTTTAAACATCTCAGCTTTTAGTAATTTATTACATAGCAATAGAAGACTGACACATTTGGTAATGTCCAAGTGTATCGTATTCTTTAGCACAGTGTCATTGTATAATAAACAAAATGCTTTCCCATCTAATTTGATAACAAATAATCCATGCTTGTACCTTAAAAGTGTGACAGGCAAAGTCTACTTTTCTCTTTTGGGTGTGCACTGGTAATAAAAAAACAGTATAGTGGCATGGTGATATGTTTGGCACTGTAAACACTTTCAAGTTATAACTGTGCCATTGCATTTTTTTTTTCCCTTTTTGTCTTTTTTTGTGACCGGCAACGGATCGCAACGCTCAGTGTCGTGCCCGTACCGGACCGGGGACCGGCAACGGGATCACAACCCTCGGTGTTGCTCCCGCGCCTCC
>NW_007788108.1:0-2377 GCF_000696425.1 Galeopterus variegatus
GCAGTAAAAGAGAGAGCAGACAGAGCATAGTAACTGAGGATGTTAGATAAGACATCAGAACGGATAAAGTAGCGGGAATGTGAGGGCAAAATACTAGAGAAGGGTGACCTAAATATAAATGCTACAGAAATCTCCATAGAAATACTCTTGACTCTTGCTCTGTAATTACTGGGGAAAATTCCAAGAAGCTGGGAAATCAAAACTACTTGGAAGATTTAACCTGAATAATTCCAAAGATTATACTGGGCTGGAAGACAGCTAAGTTTTGAAAAGCCAGAAGGAAGAGACTTTACACAATGCCAGAAGCATTTGGCACAGACCTGAGAAAGGGCACACTTTAACAGTAGACTAAACCTTCCCAGAGCAAAGGCTTCTCCAGACCTACACTAACAGTGCTTAAAAACAAGCCTGGAGATTTGAAATGGCAGAAGAAAGAATCAGCAAACTTTAAGATATGTTATTTGAGATTATCTAATCTGAGGAACAAAAAGAAAAAGAAAAATGAACAGATCATCAGAGATCCATAGGATAAAATCAAGTATACCAACATATACATAATGTATGTCTCATAAGGAGATAAAAAAGAAAAAAGAGAAAAAAATTGAAAAATAGCCAATAACATCTGACATTTGATAAAAAAACATTAATCTGTATGATGGAGTTTCGATGTGTTGTCCCCTCCAAAACTCATGTGGAAATTTGATCCCCAATGTGGCAGTGTTGGAAACTGACTGAGTCATGGGGTCAGATCCCCCTGAATGGATTAATGCTCTCCCTGGGGGAGGAGCTGAGTTTTGAAAAGCCAGAAGGAAGAGACTTTACACAATGCCGGAAGCATTTGGCACAGACCTGAGAAAGGGCACACTTTAACAGTAGACTAAACCTGCCCAGAGCAAAGGCCTCTCCAGACCTACACTAACAGTGCTTAAAAACAAGCCTGGAGATTTGAAATGGCAGAAGAAAGAATCAGCAAACTTTAAGATATGTTATTTGAGATTATCTAATCTGAGGAACAAAAAGAAAAAAAAATAAAGAAAAATGAACAGATCATCAGAGATCCATAGAATAAAATGAAGTATACCAACATATACATAATGTATGTCTCATAAGGAGATAAAAAAGAAAAAAGAGAAAAAAATTGAAAAATAGCCAATAACATCTGACATTTGATAAAAAAACATTAATCTGTATGATGGAGTTTCGATGTGTTGTCCCCTCCAAAACTCATGTGGAAATTTGATCCCCAATGTGGCAGTTTTGGAAACTGAGTCATGGGGGCGGATCCCCCTGAATGGATTAATGCTCTCCCTGGGGGAGGAGGGGTGTGAGTGAGTTCTCCCTCCGTTAGTTCCCATGAGAGCTGATTGTTTAAAAGACCCTGGCACCTTCTCTCTCTCTCTCTTGCATCCTCTCGCCATGTGATCTGCTTGTACCCGCTGGCTGCCTGCCACTTCCCGCCATGAGTAGAAGCAGCCCGAGGCCCGTGCCAGATGCAGCTGTCCCAGAATCGTAAGCCAAATAAACCTCTGCTTTTTATAAATTACCCAGTCTCAGGTATTTCTGTTATAGCAACACAAACTGGACTAAAACACTGTACTTGCCAGAAGCTCAACAGACTCCAATTAGTAATCAATTCAGACATTCATGCCTAGACATATCAAAAATCAAACTGTTGAAATTCAAAGACAAAAAGAGAATCCTGAAAGCTGCAATAGAGAAGCAACTCATCACATACAACAGATCCTCAATAATGTTAATAGTTGATTTCTTATCAGAAAAAAAGACAGTATAATTTATATTTTTGTACATAAACTTTTTCTCTGCGATCTTATCTAAAAGACTACTGTATAAAGCAATAATTATAAATTCCTCTATACTTTGCATACAATTTTGCTATGGATCTAAAACTGCTGTAAAAAATAAAAACTATTTTTTAAAAATAAAATTTAAATTTAAAAAAAGAAAAAAATGAAAACTACATAAAGATATGATTTGTACAATAATAGCACAAAGGAGAGGAAGGAATAAAGCTATATACAGTAAAGTTTTTCAAAACTATTGAAATTGCAGTTGTTGGTTTTAATACAAATTATTTTATTGTAGGTTAAGAAGTGAATTGTAATTTCCAGAAATAAAAATTTAACCCACAGTTGGTAGCAATGGAGTATAAAAATTTAACCCACAGATGGTAGCAATGGAGACACAGAGGGAAAAATGACAAGAACTAAAAAAAAATAAATGAATGTATGAAAAATAAACCACTGTACACCTATGTTTCATATATGTGAAACGCAGTTTAAAAATCAAGGAACCATAAAAAAGGGATGGAAAAAGATATTCATGTTAATAGTAACCAAGAGAATGGGAGTAGCTATAA
>NW_007788109.1:0-2377 GCF_000696425.1 Galeopterus variegatus
AAACCACATCCACAAAATACCTTCACGACACTAGATTAGTGCTTGGCTGAAAACTGGGTGCCGTAGCCTGGTCAGGTTGGCATGTGAGACTGACCATCACACTATGTGACAGACCCACACTCTGGAAAAAGGGATGGGCAGCGCCCACCTCTGCGCTGCTGGTGACCCTAGGTGCCCTCTCCTTTTCCCCAGGCGTTGATTTCCTCACCTGTAAATTCAGGCTGATGGACTGGGTCATAACTTTGTCCTTTTGCCTCAGAATTCTACAGATTGACCTGAAATCAGGGGTGCTCCCAATGATGGGTCTCGAATAAGGAACAAATACAAAGTAATTTCACAGTCATCACTAGGAGCCCGTTGATGAGTCCGTTTACGAAAATTGACACATGTGTGTTAGTTTTCAGTGGCACATCTTATGTGCAAATAGAAACCATGTCCCCCAGAGCAAATCGTGTTCAAGTTGCTGAAACAAAGAACATGACTGTTGATGGGCAGCATTTGTGTAGAACAAGGTGAGAAAATGGGCGTGGTGAATCGCCACCACCCGTCCCTGTCCCCAGCCTCCAGAGGCATGTAGAATCTGATCACTCAAAAGCTGCTGAGATAGGAGTGGTGGCCCAGTGTCCAGGCAGCTCAGACCTCGTGTGTACGATCCACATTCTCAATTCCTGCCTTGCTGCCATGAGCATACCCACATGAGCTGCCCCAGTGTGATTTTGGAGTATCCTCTGCCATATGCACGGTGTCAGAGCCTGTCAGGAGTCAGGAGCCTCAAACAGCTGCAGGAACCACCAAGGAAGTGACTTTGTGGGTTCCCTCACTGAATGGGCTTCCAGAATCCTACAGCTGAATGTGTCCGAGGTGTGATCTAAGCCAGCTGCCTGGATTCACGAGCTCTCTCTTCACACAGGCAGCTCCTATTCCAAATCCCTGTCAGGGACTCTCCTTACAGCCACTGTCAAATTTACCTGAGTGGTGGCTCGTGGCCAGGAACATCTTACCAGTTCAGCGTTTCTATTTACTCTGAGAAACGTCTCCTGCCTGCCACGGGCCTAGTGCTCTGATGGGCTAATGGGTGCACATTTTCAGATCTTCAGAGCATGTGGATTTCTGGCTGGTGGTGTCGGCTGGTGTGGGCTTGGTCTTCCCAGGAACATCAGGCCGCTCTCTTGCCTTCGCCCCCCTGCCCCAGTGGGGGTCTGAAGCCGCATCCAGAACCATCCCTTCCTCTCTCCGTTTGGACATCCTCGTATGGTCTTGGCAGGGCTTCAGTAGGCACTTGAAGTTTACCAAATCCCTCACCCCCAATCCAACCCACTGGTCAGGGCTAAGCAGGAGAATGATCGTGACCTCCTCATGGTTTTCCTGAATGTTGTGACTATCCACAAGTGACTAGTGGCCACTGTCCCTTGAGATTTCCTATCTGTGGCCATTGATAGGAGAGGAAGTAGGAGGAGGGGTAAGTATGGGAGGGAGTGGCTCATCCACGATGGCCCGGGGCTGGGGACCTGCCCTCTTGCTGACCCCTCCTCATTGTATAGCACTAGATCAATCCCTACTTGTCTGCTCTCCCTGCGCAGCCAAGGTGATGCCGTTCATAGTGGTGATGGTGGTAGTGGTGCAATGATGCTCTTGGTAATGGTATTGGTGATGCTGGTGGTGGTGGCAGCAGTGGTGATAGTGCTGATGCTAATGATGGTGGTACCAGTGATGGTGATGCTGTGAGGGTGGTGGTGGTGGTGGTGGTGATGGCGATGATGATGGTGGTGGTGATGATGATGGTGGTGGTGATGATGATGGTGATGGTAGTGATGGCGGTTATGGTGGTGGTGATGGTGATGATGATGATGATGATGGTAGTGGTGATGATGGTGGAGATGATGATGATGGTGATGATGGTGGAGATGATGATGGTGATGTTGGTGATGATAATGGTGATGGTGATGGTGGTGGAGATGATGATGGTGATGGTGGTGATGATGATGATGGTGATGATGGTGATGGTGATGATGATGGTGGTGATGGTGATGGTGGAGATGATGATGGTGATGATGATGGTGATGATGGTGATGATGATGGTGGTGATGATGATGGTGATGATGGTGATGATGATGGTGGTGATGATGATGGTGGTGGTGATGATGATGGTGATGATGGTGGAGATGATGATGGTGGTGATGGTGATGATGATGGTGATGATGGTGATGATGGTGATGATGATGGTGATGATGGTGATGGTGATGATGATGGTGGTGATGATGATGGTGGTGATGATGATGGTGATGATGATGGTGATGATGGTGGAGATGATGATGGTGGTGATGGTGGTGGTGATGGTGACAATGGTGGTGATAATGATGACGATACTGGTGAGGGA
>NW_007788110.1:0-2377 GCF_000696425.1 Galeopterus variegatus
ATCTTTAAGCCTTGTAGAGTGGCTTGCATGGGGAAAGACTTTCACTTGCAAATGCATCCTATGGTGTCAATTGGGTAAATTGAAATAGGTTTGTTCAGGACGGATACAGTAGTGCAGACTCTGTATAAGCAATTCAGTGGTAATCCACTTTTGCTTTGTTTGCAAGTGACTCAGTGACCTATGCTTAGTAGGTTTGTGGCAGTGGTGGCATGGCTTTCCCAGGGGAAGAATCACTGGGTTGGTTCACAGGCCAGGGGTGTGCATGTGCACCCAGTAGGTCAATCATCTAGGGAGCCAGATACTGGGGATGTGGTTGCTGGATTGATTCTTGGGCTGGCAGTATGGGTGTATGGTGCGTCAAAGTCTCTGAGACTGGTTTGCCATAGGCAAGGTCACCATGCTGCTTCTCTGATCAGGGGTGGGCCCACCAGGGGCACATTTACCAATCTGTTCCTCACTTGGATTTGCATGCAAAGACTTGGCAGTGGGCCTTCCAGGGATATGACAGCTGAGTTGCTTCTCTGAGCCAGGGCTGTGGGTATATTTTGGCTCAGCTAGCTGAGTGCATGTCTTCCCATAGCCCTTCCACTGTGCCACTTCTTAGGGCCTGATGCAAGATTGTACTTCCTTTGGTGGTTCAGGAGCTGGTCTGCCAAGGGAGGAGCTGCTGAGCCTCTTCTCAGAAAGTGGGCAAGGACACTAGTTGGGACCTACAGTGAGAGGACCTGTCTGTCCACTTCTTGGGAGGTGGGCAGGGCAAGTAGGCAGGCCTGCAGTAAGGGGGCCTGTCTAGTCACTTCTTGGGTGGTAGGTGGGGTCATTAGGCAGGCCTGCAGCAGGGAGCCTGCCCCTACTTGTGGGACTGTTGGCAAGGCCATTAGGCCTGAAGTTAGGGGGTTCTTCCAGCTGCTTTTCGGACTGTTGGCAAAGCCATTAAGCAGGCCTGCAGTCATGGGGCCCATCCAGCTGCTTTTGGGCAGTGGACAGGGCCACTAGACAGGGCTTCAGTGAAGAGGCCTGTCTAGATGCTTTTGGGGGATTGGTGTAGATGCTAGGCAGGCCTGCAGTGAGGGGGCTCATCCAGCCACTTCTGTGACTGTTGGCAAGGCCACTAGGCAGGACTATTTAGGATACAGCCACTTGGCCACTTCCACGTATATCTCAAGTTATTTACTTGATTCTAAGCAGTGCTATATGCCACAGTTGTTAGAGACATTTCCTCTCTCTTTCTAAAAGTAATTAGAGGTATTTTGAGCCTATCAGGATTCCTTAGGAAGAGTCAAACCCTAAGTCTGCCTTTCATTTTTCCGATGAAAGTATTTGTTGGGTGCCACCTTGTTCCATTCAGAGATCCTAACAATGGTGTGACAGCCACATTTGACATGGTCCTTGCCACTAGGCAGAGTCTTAAGCAGCATTTGTTGTTCAAAAGACTTCTCAGTTTTTTCTTTAAGTTGAAGACGTGAATCAGTTTCTCCCTCCAATCTTGCAAGTCCCTGAGTTTGGGGGCTCTAAATTCCTTTTCATTCCTGCTTGCAAACCAGCCAAATATTTTCTGTGCTCCTCTATTTCTTGTAGTAGTACCTTGCAGCCAGTAGTAATGAGCTCATTCTAAGAACATTCATTTTCTACCTCTTTGCATAAAATACAAGCTCATTAAGTATATAATATGCCATTTAATCTATTCCAGACTACAGTTTCATGAATTTTTTCCACTGCATAACATGGACTGCCATCTTTTCAGGTTTTCAATAACAATTTCATGCTGCCAGACTCTTTGCTGATGCCACATAATTTGGAATGTGTTGCTGTAGTTGCAGCAGCATCTTACTCCTGGGACTAATTTCTGTATCTACCAAACGTTTAAGGAAGAAAGAGCACTAAACTTACACAAAATCTTCCACAGAACGGAAAAAGTAGAAAAGATTCCCAGGTCCTTTTACTTGGGCACACAGACTCAGCCCACTTTCAGGGGAGGGGCAGTCTGCCTATCTGATCTCTGGGAATGTGTCAGTTCAGCAGCCGGGGATTGGCTTCCTGGATGGGCAGAGCTGGGGTCACTGCTGCCCCTGGGTCCAGGCCTCAAGCCACCAGGATCAGGGCACTGTAGCCACTCCTGTGAGTGTGCTGAGATGACTAGGAATCTTTAAGGCTGGGGAAGCACCATGGCTAATGGATCCAGGGTAGGGTGCTTTCCTACCAATGTTTCTTGTTTCAAGATGGCACTACCCTGAATCTGCTTGGGTCACAAGACAAGAGGGTGAATAGTAACAGTTGTGTTACTGTTCTAAGAGTGATGCAGTGTATGTATTCTATGCTACTCCCCAAACTTGGCTCTGGGCTTGTGCTGTCAGATGGTCTGCTGGACTCTGTATTA
>NW_007788111.1:0-377 GCF_000696425.1 Galeopterus variegatus
TCTATCCTGGACAATTATCCATGTGCTGATAAGAAAAATGATTATTCTGAGGTTGTTGGATGGAATGTTCTGTAGATATCTGCCAAGTCCAATTGGTGTAGAGTACTGTTAAGATCTTGTGTTTCTCTGTTGATTCTTTGCCTAGATGATCTGCCCAGTATTGACAGTGAGGTGTTCAGGTCCCCTGCTATTATGGTATTAGTGTGTATTTCCTGCCTTAGGTCTAATAGAGTTTGTTTTATAAATCTGGCTGCTCCAACATTGGGTGCATACATATTTATGATTGTTATGTCTTCTTGATGCATCAGTCCTTTTATCATTATGTAGTGACCCTCATTATCTCTTTTTATGGTTTTTAGCTTAAAGTCTATTTTGTC
>NW_007788111.1:1377-2377 GCF_000696425.1 Galeopterus variegatus
GGGCCTTACTGAGAAGTTTCCTCTCTGGTCAGCTCTGGGAGTTCTCCCTGATCCTTGAGTTATGGCCCTGGCAGCTGGATCCTGTTCTGCCAGCCCAACGGGGTGTGTGAGATCTGTAAGTCTCCACCTCGCTATCTGGGCATTTCCCCTCTCTGTGTGCACATGATGTGGCCTACCGGAGGGTGCATCTTTTTTTCTGAGACTCCTCCTCCTTTGCCAGACCCCTCCCCTCTCTGTGCGCTCAGTACAGGGTTGGGGCGTGTCTTCTGCAATCCTCATCTCTCAGCCCCACCCGGCCCCAAAGGGGTCTCAGGCCTCAGCCACGGACACTGTGGGCATTCCTGCGGCCCTGGTCAAGGTCCTCTCTGGGCCTCCCACCTTCCCCCCGGTATTTTGGCCCCCTGTGTGGTTGAGTTATCTCCCACACCTTTGTCTTGTCAAGGAAGGTTAGAGCACAATGATGGCATATCACATTCTTCACCTTTTTGATTCACTGTCACTTATTTATCCTAAGTTCTGGCACACAGCACCTACTTTTATTATGGAGTGTAATGGAAAGTATAGAAAAATTATCTCATCTTCTTTGATTCTATTTTTGTCATAGGAAAAAAAAATAATATACTGCAGCCTCTTTGAACATCTATATTGAAGATAGATGACAATTATCCTTTCCTGCTGATATGTCAGAGAGAGATTGACAACATCTGCACGATTTCCTAAGGGTATATATTACAATGGGTGATACATTGTATAGGGATAATCTCAATTATCCCAAAGTCCTTGCCTTCTATTAACAAATATGAACCAAAGTCACACTGTCAACCCTCAATTTCCTCCTTTTATCAATCCATTCATATGAAGAATCTTTTTATCACAATGATTATAAACTATAATTATTTATCTGAGTTAAATTTAGCTTTTCTCTGAAATACTGAGTCATATATTATTTAAAATATAAATCATTGTTTCTGAAGACATAATCCCTATTTCCCCTAAGTCA
>NW_007788112.1:0-2377 GCF_000696425.1 Galeopterus variegatus
AGTGTCTGGGGGGAAAGTGGTGTCATCCGCAGAGTAAGAGAAGAAAGCAGAGCTATGAAAACAACCCTCTGAGAAAAAGACAGTAACTCAAGCTCTCCAGCATATCCGTGAAAGTGGGAGCGGCAAAGTGTGGCTGCTAGAGTTCTATCAGAAGAGGTGGGACAACTGCATGTTAGGACCCTCTGAAATGCCATAATATTCTCAGGCAAGCTCTATTGTTTAATGTGCTTCTCGCACTAGCTGACATTATTTTGCACACATAGTTTTTTTATTTAACATTATTTGTAATGTACATATTTTTAAGATTCCTTGAAAACAAAACTGAAGTCTTAGCTAACTGCCTTCATAAAAGAATCAATGTCTTTTGAAGCTCTTAGATGAGAAATTCTTATCCAACAACTTGACCACAGGCTACACAAAGGGACATTTTACTTATTAGAGGATAAGAGAGGCAGAGTAACACAAAAAAGGTTTTAGCATCATGACAACTATCATTTATTGAACTCTATGTTTCAGGTGCTGAGCTAAGCACTATATACACATTATCTCACTAAAGAAAACTAAAGTTTAAGGGTTAGTTAACTTGTTCAAATTCACATAACCATGGCCCTGGAGCAGGAATGCAAATCCAAGTCTATCTCAGTGGTTCTCTCAACCAAGGATGACCATCTCAATTAAGGATAATTTTGCCTCCCAGGGAATATTTGCTGATGTCTAGAGACACTTTTGGATGTCACAACTGGAGGAGTGGTATGCTACTAGTATCTAGTGGGTAAAGGCCAGAGATTGCTGCTAAACATCCTAAATGCACAGGATAGTTCCCCACCCCCAGTATATACATAAACAAATGTTTCTATTTTTTAAAAAACTAAATATTAAATTTCCCGTTTTATATAGTTTAGTGTTAATGCTTAACAGTGTTTACATACTACGTCCTCTGGCTTTTCTAGTGTTTTTTTCTCCCCTTGGAAAAGAAAATAATAATTTTTAATTACTCAATTACTTATATAAAATCAGTGTTGTCTTTTTTTTTAAACAGTTACTTGTATATATTTGTGGGGTACAATGTGTTGTTTCAATACATGCATATATTTACTATACATGGATTCATTTAGGGTAGATAGCATAGCTTTGTACCCATTAGTCCACTACTTCCCCTCCCACCCCCACTTTCTGGTCTCTGGTAATCATTATTCTACTCTCCACTTCTATGAAAACCACTTTTGCTTTTTTTAGATCCCACATATGAATGAAATCATGTGGTATTTCTCTTTCTGTGACTGGCTTACTTCACTTAGTGTGATGGTCTCCAGATCCATCCATCGGAACTGCAAATGACAGGATTTCACTTTCTTTTTACAGCTGAATAGTATTCCACTGTGTATACATACCACAGTTAATCCATTCATAAACATCTGCTGATAGACATTTAGATTGACTCCATCTCTTGGCTACTGTGAATAGTGTTGTAATGAACATGGGTTTGCAAGGTGTCTCCTCAATATAATGATTTCATTTCCTTTGGGTATATACTCAGTAATGGGATTTCTTGGTCACAGGATACTTCAATTTTTAGTTCTCTGAGGAACCTACATACTGTTTTCCACAATGGTTGTACCAATTCACATTTCCACCAACAATGCAGGAGGGTTCCGTTTTCTCTGCGTTCTCACCAGCCTTTATTTTTTGTCTTTTTGATAATGTCCATTCTAACTGGAGTAAGATGATATCTCATTGTAGTTTTAATTTACATTTCCCTGATGATTAGTGATGTTGAGCATTTTTTCATGTGCCTATTGGTCCTTTGTTTGACTTTTATTAAGAAAAGTATACTATACTCCTTTCCCCCTTTTTAAATTGGGTTATTTGGTTTTTTGCTATTGAGTTGTTTGAGTTTCTTATTCAAGCCCCTTGTCTGATGTGTACTTTGCAAACATTTTCTCCCATTCTGTAGATTGTATCTCCACTTTATTGATTGTGTTCCGTGCTGTGCAGAAGCTGTTTAGTTTGATGTAGTCCCTTTTGTATATTTTTGCTTTAGTTGCCTTTGCCTTTGTAGTCATTTTCAAAAACGTGCTGCCTATTCCTATTTTGTGTACTGTTTCCCATCTGTTTTCCTCTAGTCGTTTCATAGTTTCAGGTATTAAGATTGGATCTTTAATTCATTTTGAGTTGGTTTTTTTGTATGGTGAGAGACAGGGGTCTAGTTTCAATTTTCTGCAAGTGGATATCCAGTTTTCACAGCACCATTTATCAAAGAAGCTGTTCTTTCCTCAGTGTATATTTCTGACAACTTGGTCAAAAAAATCAGTTGGATGTCAATGTGTGGGTTTATTTTTCGGCTCTCTATTCTGTTCCATTGTTCAATTTTTCTGTT
>NW_007788113.1:0-2377 GCF_000696425.1 Galeopterus variegatus
AGAGATCCTAACCTTGTTTTGTCTGATTCTAAAGCCGCCTTTCCCTAGGCCAGGTTGCACCACAGTGTTGACTTACACATTAGCCTCCTGACTGCTCTTTCTGACCCTGACTTGCCTGTTGCAACCCCCTCTGCCCATTGGTTTTAAGGTTCTCTTTCCTGAAATCTTGTCTTGTCAAATAACTCTCCTATTCAAAAACTTGCACTGGCACAGCATTGCCTACTGAACCAAGCTTACCGTATTTAGCTGTGTGCTGGTGCCCTCCACAGTGAATTCCAATCCACCCTTCCAACCTTATTTCCTAATCCTCCCCTAGAGGGTCTTCATTCAGATGTGCCCATTCCCTGTAGCTCTAATCCACTCTGCACTTGTTTTCCTCCATGCATTTGTTCAATCCATTTTTTCTACCCGAAATGCCATCCTGGCACTAATGCCCATCCCCCAACCCTGATTCCGGCCTTTAGAAAGCCTACCTGTCCCTGAAGGCCAGGAACAGACAGCCCATCCCCCACTAAAGCACTCTGAACAACCTCAGCCCACCATGACCATGGCTTCCTCTTGCCTCTAATATCTGTCTGTATCCTCAGTTTGCACTTTCAGTTGCTTCTTGTAATTTTATCTCTTTACGTGGTATGTCTCAGTTCTCCTACTAGATTTTAAGTGATATGAGCAGCAGAGACTATATATTACATTCATCCTCCAGAGTGCTTAGAACATAGTTTTACATAGTGTAGAGTTCAATATCTGTTTCTTTTAATTTATGCTCTGGAATTTAAATGAAGTAAAAACAAGATCTGAGAGTGAATTACACCATCTTAGCATTTTATTTCAGAGGTAGGAAGTCATGCTGTGTGCAGAGTACTGGCTCTGCAGCTAGACAGATGGATCTTCAAATCTCACCTCTTTCTTAATATTTCAAGAAGTTTGTTGATTCACTTAATCTCTAGAAATCTCAGTTCCCTTTTCTGTAAAATGGAGATGATATTATCTTCTTCACAGAGTTTGTATAACGATTAGATGGAGTTTTTATACTAAATGTGTATGTGATTAGCACATCAAAAATACTAAATACATGGTATTACACTGCAGCCATTGGAAGCAGGTGAGCTCTTATCATGGATCAGAAAATTCTGTACCCAGAATCATCCCAACAATCATCTAGTTCATTCTCTTCATTTTCAGATGAATAATTGGAAGATGAGGGACTTGATCAGGGTCACAAGGATTGCAGACACCAGTAATAAGACCTTTTTATCTCCCATGACAAAAGCATGTATTTAAGGAGTATTTAAACCTCATTTAATATTTTCTAAATAAACTGACTCTCCCGAAAATTGTATTTCAAAATTTTTGTATTAGTTGAAACAAATTATACACTTAAAGCTAATCTTTTTCTTTCATTATCTTTTTTCATGTTTCCTGAATATATTTATTCCCATACAAACTTATTTAACAAGGAAGGACATAATCCCTAATTTCCCTAAGATACATGTTTTCAAAGTTTCCCAAGGAATCCATGTTTTGTGGAACCCTCTACCCCAGAACAAGACTCCAGAGCTCTGTTATCTTTTTTTGACACTCGTGGAGGAAAGTTTCAATCTCTGCAAAGAGGAGACAAACCAGACTCCCATTTCCTCTGCCAATATTTGGACTGACCTGAAAATTCCACCTTTCTTTTTTCCTTAGGTCTCTGGCTCTTTGTCTGAGATCACATTTGCATGTGTGGTCTGCCAACAGGCACTCCTGGCCAGGCCACTGAGGGGCACTGTGGTTGCTGACGCAGACTGACCATGGCTTCCCAACCAGAGCCTTTGGGACAGTTGCAACACACACCAGTCTTAAGTTGACCTCTAGCTGGTTTCCTAGGAGACTTGGCTCTTGCAGAATGTCCCAAGTGAGGAAGTAGTAACAGAAAAATCACAGGGATTCCCAAAGTTGTTGGGATAAACACTGGACACAGTAAGGCACCCAAATCACATCTTGGCTAAATATACCCAAGTGGGTGCACCTTGGGACAGGATAGACCTAACAGATAATTCCACCCTGAGCAGGTCACCTCAAAGACTTGCTATCCTTACTGGTGCAGAAGAACCTGCTTTTCAGTTCTACACTAATCCTTTGCTGCATCTACTCCTCCCGCACAGTGAGCCCCCATTTCCTCCTTATATTAGTAACCTGAAAAACATAGAGGTTGTTTGGTCAGCTAGGCAAGGAATACCAGCTCTTGACAACATGACTCTCTGAATATTCTACCTTATCTGGAGCAAAGAGAAATCCCATTGTTTCTAACAGGTGTGAGTTCTCTGATGACTCATAAGGCATGAGCTCTGAGAAAAACTTTCTCAACATTCAGAACATATATAGGGTCTCTCTCCTG
>NW_007788114.1:0-2377 GCF_000696425.1 Galeopterus variegatus
GAATGTTAGGATTATTTTTTCTATTTCTGTGAAGAATGTCATTGTGTTTTTATGGGAAATGCATTGAAACTGTAGAGTGCTTTGGGTAGTATGGACATTTTCACAATGTAATTCTTCCAATCCGGCAGCAAGGAATGTCTTTCTATCTTTTTGTGTCCTCTATAATTTCTTTCAACAGTGATTTGTAGTGCTCATTTTAGAGTTCTTTCACCTTTTTGCTTAAGTTGATTCTTAGGTATTTCATATAATAGTTCTCATTTTAGAGTTCTTTCACCTCTTTGCTTAAGTTGATTCTTAGGTATTTCATATAAATATATGCATATATATATATATATGTGTGTGTGTGTGTGTGTATGTATATATATATATATATATATATATATATATTTCACAATTTTTGTGAAATGATTACCACAATCAAGCTAATTAATACATCTATCACCACACATAATTCACATATATATATATATATATATTTTGTGTGTGTGTGTGCATGACTATTGAAAATGGGCTTGCATTATTGACTTCTTTTTCTGCTAGTTCATTACTGGGGTATAAAATTTGCATATTAATTTGGTATACTGCAACTTTACTAAAATTGTTTATCAACTCTAAGAGTTTTATTAACTTTTATTTTGGTAGAGATTTTGCGCTGTTCTATGTATAGGATTATGTTATCTGAAAACAGGGACAATTTGACTTCATCTTTTCAAATCTGGATGCCCTTTATTTCTTTGTCTTGCATTATTGCTCTGGCTAGTACTTCCAGTACTATGTTGAATAGGAGTGGTGAGAGTGGGCATCCTTGTCTTATTCCCATTCTCAAGGGAAAGCTTCCAGCTTTTCCCTATTCAGCATGATATTGACAGATGGTTTGTCATATATGGCTTTTATTATGTTGAGAAATTTTCCATCTATAACTAATTTCCTGAGTCTTTATCATGAAGGGATGTTGAATTATGTCAAATGTTTTTTTCTGCATCTATTAAGATGATCATATCATTTTTGTCCTTGATTTTGTTGATGTTGTGTATCACATTTATTGATTTGTGTATGTGGAACCATCCTTGCATCCCTTAGATGAATCCCACTTGATCATGGAATATAATTTTTTTGATGTGTTGCTGTATTTTTTTTGCTAATATTTTATTGAAATTTTTGTACCTATATTCATCAAGGATGTTGGCCTGTAGTTTTATTTTCATTTATTTATTTATTTATTGAGATTTTCTCCTTTTTTAATCAATGACCACCTTATCCAGCTTTGGAAATATGGACAAAAAGGAGGCTGAGAAGAGGCCAGGTCCAGTGTCTAAGAGTCTCTGAGTAAGTCTGTGTCAGCATGTGGGCCCCAACTGGGCCTGTCCATGGGTTGGTCACAGCATTTTCTTGAGCAAGAGCCAACACTACCCTCAGGGCACCACCCCAGCCCAGAAAGGAATCAAGTCTCTCCAAGTTTGACCAGTTTCCAAGGCCCTGAGGACAGTCAATAAATAAGTTAGATTCCGAGCCAGGCCTAAGATGAGGCGTGTACAAAGGACAGGATCAGCTGACAAAGGGGTCTAGTGATTCCCAGGTACTCTCCTGCCCTTCTCCAACAAGGAAGTAAATAAATAGACCTCCAACTCAGAAAGAGGAGTGTTGGAGCAGTGGAAGCCTCCCCTTAGAGTTAGTAATTAAGTCTCACGTTAAAAACAAACCAGCTCCAGGCCCTATCAGCATCTACAAAATCCTGCAGTATTGGGTGAAAGGCTACCCTGCCTGGGGATACACAGTACCCAGCCCTGCAGAGTCCTGGAGGAGGTCTTGTGTCTGTTCTGGAGCCCCTGGGGCACCCTCCTCCTTTGGGGGTGGCTCCAGGAAAATTGGGGTGACTAATGGTGGCTTCTTCACAGAATATGGTTTTCTTTTCTTTTTAATATTTGTCTGGCTTTGGTATCATGGTGACACTGGCTTCATAGAATGAGTCTGGGAGAATGGCCTTTGTTTTAATTTTATAAAATAGTTTGAAGATAATTGGGATTAGTTCCTCTTTATGTGTTTGGTAGCATTCAGCAGTAAAAGCCACCCGACCCTGGGCTTTTCTTTGTTGGAAGACTGCTGATTATTGCTTCAGTCTCTTTGCTTGTTACTGGTGTGTGCAGGTTTTCTATTCTCAGTTTAGTCTTGAGAGTACGTATGTGTCCAGAAATTTATCCATTTCCTCCAGGTTTTCAAATTTGTTGGTTTAGAGTTGCTAACAATAGTCTCTAATGATTCTTTGTATTTCTGTGGTATCAGTTGTTATGTCTCCTTTTTCATCTCTAATTTTTGTTATTTGGTTCTTCTCTCTTCTTTTTTAGTTAGCCTATCTAATGGTTTGTCTATTTTACTTATC
>NW_007788115.1:0-2377 GCF_000696425.1 Galeopterus variegatus
TTTTGGATATCAAAATATATTTCCTAAAACATTGTTTTTCTTTCCCTTATTAAAACTACTATCTTTCATCATCAGAGTTGTTTTGGGATTACCTATAAATGGAATGAAAGACTGAAACAAAAGAGAAAGAAGGGTAAAGATAATGAAAGGAGGACAGATGTTATACAGTCTGTTGTCAAAAAGATACTTCCCAAATTAGAAATGAATTAAGAAATTATGCTATGAAAAATATGTAGCAAAATATGTATGTGATTCTGTCAGTGGGGAGAAAAATAGTGAATCAGATGGCACTCCAGCATGCACACTAGTTCATACCCCTTGTTTGCACAGCTGAGTAGCTCAAATAGCTGGGGAAGAATGGAAATAGAAAGAGAATATCTATAGCATTTTATATGAACACAAATTTGCAAGCATTTGCATTCTGCCCTAAGCAGATAATTGAAGATGCAAGTCTGATTTCTCTAAACCCCAACTAATTCTTTTGTGAAATTAGACCACTGGATGCTAAAATCCCTAAAGCCTTTGTTCTGGAATTCTATTAGTTCATATTATCATCGTATATAGTTGAATGGATAGGTGATTCAGTTCATATATTATAGTATGATTAGTATTTATGAAAAATAACCGACTATTGAAAAATTTAATTTAACTAACAGAGATAGCATCTATGACTGTAAACTTCATGGTTATCATACTCTTCTAGTCTGAGTGGCTTGGAGGTCAACGTATCTTGTATAAAATGCTACTTGAAAGAAGACCTTGAACAATGTCAGAGACTATTACTTCTAAATATTATTTCTTTCTGGGATTTCTTACAAGGAAAGAAGTCAAAGAAGTCTACATTAATGTTTGATATATTTCTATTCAGAAATATAACATAACTTTTTCACTTTTAACACAGAATTTAGAAAATAAAAGTATATTATGAGCTATCCTATGATTCCTTCCATCAACTGGATAGATCTCAAATTTGTTGATAAAAATTAGTAAATTTATTGCCAATGCTTTTAAAAGGGACAATAAAGCAAACATTTAGTAATGATTATAAAAATAACACAGTTATGACTAATTAGTCTAGGTATGACTGAATACATAAAATAACCAAAAAATTACATGTGCTTTAGAGTATATAATATTGAATTAAAATTTCTTGTATCAGGAGCCATTGTGTCAATATTCTTAATGGTATAGTAGTCTTCAACAAAGAAAAAAGAAGTCCCAATCATAGTGGCATATTGTAATAATGTGTCATAAGAATTCCCTTCCTGAACTCTTTTTAGCTATTATACAAGATAAAGGTACTTAGTATCTTTCCATGTCACAAATATGTCCTTTCTTTGCCCTGTGATAATCGACTCAAGTCTAAATTAAACCCCTTTAAGTTGCCAATCATGCTGAACTCCATTTGCACTGGGCACTATTAATTCAGTTAATAATATCCTACTTCCATTGGCTGATTGCAACTTGCAGTTTCTGGAGAAGTAATGGAACTGAAACTGATATTCCTTTTTCCCTCTTTATAATTTCAAACTGCAATGATTATGGCACAGTTATGTCCAGTTTCTTATTTCAGATAATCAAGAGCACTTCGTTTGAAAACTGAGATAGTTAGATACTTCTCAGCAACGTCTATCATAGTGTAAATGACTCCATTTTGAATTTTCAGATGAAGGAAAATTTGCAATTACCTGCTCATTAGATATCATTGGAAAATTTTCCTGAATATGGAACATGGTATTTTGTCTGGTTCAATTTTATTGTAGATTATTGTGGATATCTTTTACTATCATTAGATGAATAGAAACTCTTAAATGAATTTCCTGCTTCAGAAAAATTAACTTGGATTTTAACAGCCTTCTTCAGTATATTTAATTGCAAATAATCGGTCACCTATTTAAAAAATAAGCTTAGATATCCATATATACAGGCAAACCTTTCGATTAATCCAAATCTTAATAGTTCGCTTTGCATGACTCATTTTAGCGTTTTTCTTCTTATTTTATAAATAACTGCACAGGTGAGAATCTAGCTTTCAAATGTGGTATGTAAAATTGTGGGACTTGAGATATAGTAGAAAAGTTATGTTTTTAAGGAGTCTACCCTAAATTTTCTATACTAATGTGATGACAAAATTTTAAATACATAAAATTGAATAATTGTTATTCTCAGATAGATGATTCAGTTCATATATCATGGTAGTATTTATGAAAAATAACCGATTATTGAAAAATTTAATTTAACTAACAGAGATAGCATCTATGACTGTAAACTTCATGGTTATCATACTCTTCTAGTCTGAGTGGCTTGGAGGTCAACGTATCTTGTATAAAATGCTACTTGAAAGAAGACCTTGAACAATGTCAGAGACTATTACTTC
>NW_007788116.1:0-938 GCF_000696425.1 Galeopterus variegatus
GTTGAGATTTGAAGGGAGAAAGAACATGGATTAATTAGATGAATGGGATAGTTGTTTGACAGGGATATTCTAGGCAGAGGAAACAGCATGTATGCTGTCTACTTGATAGGACAGTGTATAAGAAACTGAAAGAAAGTCATCAAAATTGGACCAACGAGAGCATGGTACTAGATTGGGTTGGTGAGAGCAAAAAGGAGACAGATGATACAGAACCTTTTTGGCCATGATAATCATTTTGGTCTTTATCCTAAGAGTAATGGGAACTATTGCATGTACCAACACATGTTGGTGGCATAATGAAATTTATATTTTGAAACTATTACCATGACTGCATGTTGAAACCGACTGAGCGAGATCCATGCTAGTGGATATAGAAAGGTTGATTAAAGGGTCTGGAAAGATAATAGCTCGGACTACACCAGCAGAAACTTTAAATAGTAAATGGATTTTCATAAGTTTCTGGTGTAAATCTGTCATTATTTTGTGATAAATTGAATATATGTGACAATGAGAGGTGTGTTCCAAGGACAATTTCAGGATTTTCGTCTTCTGTAAGAGAGTGGATGGTGGACTAATTTGTGCTAAGATATAGATGAAAAATGTTGACATTTTTCAGGGTGGGGTTACTCACAGGCTGGATTTGAACATGTCTAGTTTGAGATGCCTTAAACTTCCAAGTGAGATACCACAGGAAACTGGATTTCAAATTTCAAATTGGTACTGTGGGATGTTAGTGGTTATGATATTGATATCAAGATGATACACGGCAGTATTGTAAATGTCTTTGGAACATAATGTAATTTAGAGCCAAACTCATGAATTGGCTTTTATGTTCTTATGGATCATTTACTGAAAGAGTTGGCTAAATATTTCTTTTTTTGAGGATAAAACAGGTTTTAAAAGTGCTAAGTTTCTTTGAAAGTTTTACAGGAATTATT
>NW_007788116.1:1772-2377 GCF_000696425.1 Galeopterus variegatus
TGGGATATAACATAAATACTATGTTTGTAATTGACTTCCAAGTAATACAATAAAACATTTGTAACACCATGCTCAATTCTTTAGAAACAAAACTATGAAATGTCTTTACTTTTTTTCCAATCACTGTTTTACCTTGGTCTTTTGATTCCCCCTTTTGTGTCCCTTGACTATCTCTACCAGTTTCTAAAACTTTCTGATATCCGTTAGTTATTAAAATTTAGTCAATTGGATTTAAAATTTTCTGATCTCATTTAATTAAAAACTCAGCCAATGTCTAGCAGCTTCTAGACACTACTTCCTTCAGTGAATTGATGTCAGATTGTTTATGTTCTTACTGTTGAGTTTTAAGGGTTCTTCATATATTTTAGATAATAGTCTATTATATGATTTGTCTTTTGCAAATATTTTCTCTCAGTCTGTGGCTTCTCTTACCATTCTCTTGATAAAGACTTTTGCAGAGCAGAAGTTTTTAATTTTAAGGAACTTTAGCTTATCAATGATTTCCTTTTATGGGTCATGCCTTTGGTGTGGCATCTAAAAAGTGATTGCCATATCTATGGCCATCTAGGGTTTCTCCTACATTATCTTTTAGGAGTTTATCTTTG
>NW_007788117.1:0-2376 GCF_000696425.1 Galeopterus variegatus
GAACCATTGGGGGAGCCCAGAGAAGAGTATTTGAGACCTCCATCATTACGATTTCCCGTACATCTGAAGTTATTTCCAGAAAAATGTTTGTTTTTATTTTTATTTTGAAATAGTGCAGATTCCTGCCCATTTGCAGCTGTTCCTGCCACTTCTGTGGCTCCAGAATTCTGATCCCCTCGGACTGTTGATAATTCGGTTGCAAGGAGGCTGCTGTTGACTGCGGCATGAGAATCGTTTCTAAGGGAGATGGGATCCGACTGGAGCCGCAGTGTCATCTATGCAACAAGGAACTATGTCACAGCGCCTCTCTACCCTAGAGGAAAAAAATGTTTAGAGTAGCAGATAGGAGAGAATTTGGTGCTGAAAGTGAAACGATAATCCTCAGTAACGTTTGGCTTATAGCATCATTCAGTGTTAGATAAACCTCTCTACCCTAGAGGAAAAAAATGTTTAGAGTAGCAGATAGGAGAGAATTTGGTACTGAAAGTGAAACGATAATCCTCAGTAACGTTTGGCTTATAGCATCATTCAGTGTTAGATAAAGAAGGGGCAGCAGAGGTGATCCTCAGCAGACAGGTGAGAAAGAGGCCCAGAAACATAGGTAGTCTCCCAATTGAGTTATCTGCCCAGACATGCACCTCTTCAGTAGCAAAGTCTGGTCCAGAAGCAGAGATCTGGGACTCTCTCAATTACAATCTCACTTGAGGTTTCACGAGACTTCCCACACTTCGTCAAATTTTATGCTCTCAGAAGTCCTCTGTGGTAGGGAGGACTTCCCAAAGGCTTTCCCATAGGACAGCGGATTTGGCCGGGTAACTTACTAACCATGACACAGTCCCCAAACTGGAAGAGCAGCCAGCCCAGGGTCCAGCCCCAGGAGGCTGTGCTATGTCTGTTGAAATCCCAATCAAAACCCCCAGCCCGTCAGCATTCTCCCCACCCCCACACCAGCATTAATTCTATTAACTGGAGGAAATCTTCTTGTGGTCCTAGTTTCCTAAGGTTTAATGTGACAGCATGGGACTCAAAAATTCATGGTTGCTTGTTTATTCCCTTAATTTTCTCTGTGATTTATAATCTAGCCTGTACTTCAGAGGAGCTCACGTATTAAGATAATCGTCAGTAATTTTCTGGTATTTGCCAAAGTACCTGTGCTTGTATAATGGAGATAGAAGGTATAGGTGACAGATGGCAGAAACAAATGTCTGTACCAGCAACTTGGGGGCCACTTCACCTTAAGCCCTGTCCTGCCTTTCCCACATCTAAACCATTACAGATTCCAGTTGATCCTACTTTTGAAGACTTCGTTTGTAAGAACAGTTTTAGATGAACAGCAAAATTGAGCAAATTGAGTGGAATGTACAGAAACTTCCCACATACCTCCTGCCCCCACACATTCACAGCCTCCCCTACTGTAAACATCCCCCACCAGACTGGTACGTTTGTTAGAATCGATGAACCAACACTGACACATCATTATCAGCTAAAGCCCAAAGTTTACATTAGGGTTAACTCTTGGTGTTGTACATTCTCTGGGTTTTGACAAACACATAGGGACATATATCAACCATTTTAGCGTTAGGCAGAGTATTTTCATTGCCCTAAAAATCCCCTGTGCTGCTCCTGTTTATCTCCCCCAACCCCTCGCAAACCCTGATCTTTTCACCGTCCCCATAGTTTTGCCTTTTCCAGAACATCATATAGTTGGAATCATACAGGATGTAGCTTTTTCACATTGGCTTCTGTCACTTAGTAACATGCACTTAAGTTTCCTCTGTGTCTCTTCATGGCTTGATAGCTTGTTTGTTTTTAGAACTGAATAATATTCCACTGTCTGGATGTACCACAGTTGACTTATCCGTTCCCCTACTGAAGGACATCTTAGTTGCTTCCAAGTTTTGGCAATTATGAATAAAGCTGCTGTAAGTTTTCAGCTCATTTGCATTTATATCAATGAACTCAACTGTGGGACTGTAAAGTAAAAGTACGTTTAGTTTTGTAGGAACCCACCAAACTGTCTTCCAATAACCGCACCATTGTGCATTCCCACCAGCAATGGATGACAGTTCTGCTGCTTCACATCCACGCCAGCATGTGGTGGTGTCAGCGATCTGGAATTTGGCTGTTTGGATAAGTGCGTGGTGGTGCATCTACTGTTTAAATGTGCTGGAGTGCACGTTCATTTGCATCCCTGCAGTCCCCGCAAAACCCAGCCCTCATTTCTCACCTTCTTACCAACATACGAATTCTACCTCCAAACCACAGCAATTTTGCTAAATGTAAATCTGACCTTATCCCTCCCCTACATAAACTCATTCAAAGGCTAATCATCCCCTTAAAAATGAGACCAAGAGTCTCCTGCCTGGATTCCAGGTC
>NW_007788118.1:0-2376 GCF_000696425.1 Galeopterus variegatus
GCGGGAGCGCTGCTGCGCTTCCCAAGCGGCGCACTGTAGCAGTGCACCACCGGGCTGGCCCTGGTTCGTACTTTTAAAGGTTTGCTCTTTTCAGTTTTGGTGAAGAACAAATTGGCAGGTGGTACAGTTATAGTAGTCGAGGTGAGAAATGATGGAGGTATGCTGGAAAATGGCAGCGGACACTGAAAGAGGTGGTAAATTTGAGATATATATTGTGTGTTGAATTGACAGGACTCAGGAATGGTTGGGGTGGCTTTAGCAAGGGCAGTTGTCGCAGACGACTTCTAGATTTCTATTTTGGCAGCTGGTGAGACTGAGGTGCGATTTACTGAGATGGAGAATATAGAATAAGGATGAGTTTTGGGGAGAGAAAGTAAGAGTTCAGCTTCTAATTTTTACTTGTGAGGGAGACAGATCCAAGTGGAAATGTCAAGTAGACAGTTGGATGTGTGGATCTGGATCTCAGAAAAGCGATCTTGGCTAGAGATATTAATGTGTGAATTGTCACCACGTAGATAGTATTTAATGCCACAGGCATGGAAGACATCAGGGACAGAGAAGAGAAAAAGAGGAAGCATAGGTGGCTATAAAGAAGTATAAGAAGGGGAGCCTAATTTAGTTTGGAGGGTCAGGAAAAGTTCTCTTTAGGAAAGTGACATTTAAGCAGAAGCCCAAGAGATTAGCTAGACAGAATAGCAGAGGGAGTATTGTGGGCATTGGAATAAGAGCTCAGATGCCCAACATGGTAGGATCAGACCAGGAATGGCAGAGAGTGGCTCAAGGTGAGGCTGGAGAGATGGGCAGAGAACAGGTCAAAATCACGCAGCATCTTGGATTTCATCCTAAGAGCTTTCAAAAGTTTACGCTTGGCATTGACTTAATATGGTTCATACTTTTTTTTTTTTCCTTTTTGTCTTTTTTCGTGACCGGCAACGGATCGCAACCCTCAGTGTCGCGCCCGCACCGGACCGGGACTGGCAATGGGATCGCAACCCTTGGCGTTGCTCCCGCGCCTCGCTCAGCCAGTGAGCGGGAGCCGGTCTGTATGTGGGATCCGAACCCTCGGCGGGAGCGCTGCTGCGCTTCCCAAGCGGCGCACTGTAGCAGTGCACCACCGGGCTGGCCCTGGTTCGTACTTTTAAAGGTTTGCTCTTTTCAGTTTTGGTGAAGAACAAATTGGCAGGTGGTACAGTTATAGTAGTCGAGGTGAGAAATGATGGAGGTATGCTGGAAAATGGCAGCGGACACTGAAAGAGGTGGTAAATTTGAGATATATATTGTGTGTTGAATTGACAGGACTCAGGAATGGTTGGGGTGGCTTTAGCAAGGGCAGTTGTCGCAGACGACTTCTAGATTTCTATTTTGGCAGCTGGTGAGACTGAGGTGCGATTTACTGAGATGGAGAATATAGAATAAGGATGAGTTTTGGGGAGAGAAAGTAAGAGTTCAGCTTCTAATTTTTACTTGTGAGGGAGACAGATCCAAGTGGAAATGTCAAGTAGACAGTTGGATGTGTGGATCTGGATCTCAGAAAAGCGATCTTGGCTAGAGATATTAATGTGTGAATTGTCACCACGTAGATAGTATTTAATGCCACAGGCATGGAAGACATCAGGGACAGAGAAGAGAAAAAGAGGAGGGCCCAAGACTAATCCCTGAGGAGCCTCAAAATTCAGAGGCTGAATGGAGAAGGAGAAGCTGGTTAGAGGATTTGAAAAGATCCAGAGAGACAGAAGGAAAACCAGATGAGTTGATATCAAGGTTTCCAAGGGAAGAAAATATTTCGAGAAGGGAGAAATAAATGGTAACCCCTTAAAATACTCCTCAGGGAGCTTCTGAGTTGAAGGATCCACCTTACGTGTTTCTGGTAAAGGTCTAAGGCAGAGGTGAAAACACGTTCTGACATCAGGGGGAGAGATTCTGGGAGTGGAGCTGGGCAGAGGGCGGTCTGTCTTGGGATTGTGTGTCACTGGTTGGCAGGATAACAAGCAAAGAAAATGTGTCTCAAGGATCTAACTTATCCACTGCCTTTTCCTCCTTGTTTTAATCCATTTCTGTTGCTTATAACAAAATACCTGAAAGTAGGTGATTTATAAAGAAAATGAAATTTATTGCTTACAGTTCTGAGGCTGGGAAGTCCAAAGTCCATCTGGTGGTGATGACAGTGACCCAGGGGTCTCACATTGTAAGGTGATGGAAGCAGAGAGAGAGCAGAGACAGTGAGAGACAGACAGACTCTCCTCTTCTTTTAAAGCCCTGAGAACCATGGCCCTGCCCACCATTTTTAATCCATTCACTACTGCACGGTCCTACAGTCCAATCACCTCTTCAAGGCCCCACCTTTCAATTACCATAATAGTATTTCCACCCTCTTAA
>NW_007788119.1:0-2376 GCF_000696425.1 Galeopterus variegatus
TGAAAGACACAAAGTTAATATACAGAAGTTAATGACTTTCCTTATATACCAGCATTTTACAAATAGAATTTGAAATTAAAAGCAGTATATCATTTGTATTGGCACCTCAAATTGAAATACTTAAGTGTAAATCTAGTGAAACATGTACAAGATCTATATGAGGAAAACTATAAAACCCTGGTGAATATAATCAATCAATAAATAAATTCACTCACACACAAAAAATAACTGGGGGGGAGGGGGGAAGAAGATATAACAACTAC
The DNA here is from genome assembly GCF_000696425.1 of Galeopterus variegatus. Taxonomy (NCBI): domain Eukaryota; kingdom Metazoa; phylum Chordata; class Mammalia; order Dermoptera; family Cynocephalidae; genus Galeopterus; species Galeopterus variegatus. The sequence continues at coordinate 264 of NW_007788119.1, forward strand.
AATCCTTTGAAGTTGTTACAACAAGCAAACGGAAAGGACATCATTGGGTGGGAGGGGGGAGAGGGAGGAGGGAGGGAGGTTTCAGTAATGGGCCATAATAATCCACCATATTGTATATCGACAAAATAAAAATTCAAAAAAAATCAAAGAAAAACTAAATAAAAATAGAAAGATAGTACATGTTCATGGGCAGCAAAACTCAATGTTGTCAAGATGTCAGTTTTTCTCCACGTGATCTACAAATTAAATGTGATCCCAATCAAAATTCCAGCAAGATATTTTGGGAGTATTAACAAAATGATTATAAAGTCATACGTAGAGGTAAAATACCCAGAGTGGTCAGCTCAACATTAAGGATAAAATCCAACTTCAAAATTTACTGTAAAGCTGCAGTAATCAAGACAGTGTGGTATTGGTGAAAGTACAGAGAAACAGATCAAGGGGACTGAACAGAGATCCCAGGAATAGACCCACATACATATTGTCAACTGGTTTTCAAGAAAGGAGCACTGGTAATAAAATAGAAAAAAATATATAGTACTTTCAACAAATGGATCTCATATCCACATTCAAATAATGAATTTAGAAAAATAACTCACACCTTCCAAAAACTTAACTCTGAGGTATCACAGGCATAAATGTAAAACCTGAAACTGTAAAACTCTTAGAAGATATCAGGAGAAAATCCAGATGACCTTGTCTTTGTCTTCGTCAGGCTGGGTTTACTCTCAAACCAAAACCAAAGACATTACTAGAAAAGAAAACAACAGACCAATATCTCTCATAAACAGAGATGCAAAATCCTCAACCAAATATTAGCACATTGAATCCAACAATGTATAAAAAGAATTGTAGACCTAAACCAAATGGGATTTGTCCCAAGTCTGCAAGGTTGTTCTGATATTCAAAAATCAGTCAGTGCAATCCATCACATCAATAGGCTAAAAAAGAAAATTCACATAACCTTATCAATAGGTGAGAAAACACATTTGACAAAATCCAACACCTATTCATGGCAACTCTTCGTAAAATAAAAATAGAGTGAGATAAAAACTCTTCATAAATTAAAGGTAGAGTGAAACTTCCTCAACTTTACAAATAATATCTACAACTAACAGACAACTAGCATCATCCTTAATGGTGGGATACTAAATGTTTTCCTGCTAAGAATAGGAACCGGGCAAGGACCCATCCACTCAACTCTCCTTTTCAGAAATATTTTGAAGTCTTAGCTAATAAAATAAGATGAAAAAAGGAAGTAAAAGTTTAGTGTACTGATTGAGAAGGTAGAAATAAACTATTCATTCACGGATAAAATGATTGCCTATAGAAAATCTTAAGTAAATCACAAAAAATCTCATGTAACTGGTAAGCAAATATAAGAAGGTTGAAAGACACAAAGTTAATATACAGAAGTTAATGACTTTCCTTATATACCAGCATTTTACAAATAGAATTTGAAATTAAAAGCAAAGTATATTTAAAGATGCTACATTTCTTATGTCATCAGGGAAATGAAAATTAAGATAACCATGAGATGCTCCTACCCACTCATTAGAATGGCCATAATGCAGAATAGTGACAACACCACATGCTGGTGAGTACGTGGAGCAACACAGACTCTCATTCATTGCTGGTGGAAATGCAAAATAATGCAGCTTCTTCAGATGACAGTCTGTCAGCTTCTTACAAACCTAAACATTCTCTTACCTTGTAATCCAGTAGATGTGTTCGTAGATATTTACTCAAAAGAGGCAAAAACTTACATCCACACGAACACCTCTACTCAGATGTTTATGGCACGTTCATTCCAAGTGTAAAACCTTGTAAGCAACCAAAATGTCCTTCAGTAGGTGGATGGGCAAATAAACTGTGGTATATCCAGACAGTGAAATACTATTCAGTGCTAAAAAGAAATGAGCTGACCAACCATGAACATGCAAGGCTGAAATGCAAATGCATACTGCTAAGTAAAACCTGAAAAAGCCACCCTGAAAAGGCCACATACTGTATGATTCCAACTACATGACCTTCGAGAAGAGACAAAACTGTGGAGAGATTAAAATGACCAGTGGTTGCCTGGATGTACTGGGGAAAGAAGGATAAACAGAGC
>NW_007788120.1:0-2376 GCF_000696425.1 Galeopterus variegatus
ATGCCTGAAGGACCCATTGGAATTTTTTAATGTAAGTAGAGGGGTCAGTGGTGAAGGACCCGAATCTCTTTTCCAGCTGGGTGAGATCGGCTAATGAAAAGGCAGCATGTACCCTAACAACCCCCTCAGCTCCAGCCACCTCACGGAGAGGAGCTGCGGTGGAGGAGGGGAGGAGTCCTCGGGAACGAGTTACAGGGGGCTAAAAGAAGGCGCCAGGGCAGGCGAAATGGGAGTCGGCAGGGAACAAGATAGCGGCAAGGAGGGGCTAGAAGAAACAAGGGAGGAAGAGGCAGGAGGGAGAACAGGCTGACTAGGTGAAGCAGAAGATGGCGACAGAGTTAACTGAGGGGGTTGGGGAGCAGAGGGAGTTACAGGAGGAGGAGACCTGTGTGGAGGGGGTTCGTCCACAGGGTCAAAATTATCAGAAGTAGGGAGTAGTGAAGGCAGTGAGGATGGAGGGGGTTGGAAGCAAGGAGAACCTGGGAAGGAGAACAGGTGAGACAGAGAGAGGGATTTTGGGTAAGCAGGCAGAAAGCCTCAACATATGGAATTTCTTTGCACTTTCTCAGGGGCTGGCAGTAGTTAAAAAGGTCCCGGAGAATGTCGGGATCGAGTGTGCCCTCAAGGGGCCACTTATTTTGGTTATCTAAGGGATAATAAGGCCAATCTTGTGTGCCAAATTTGGTGGGGAGTTTGGGCTTAATGTCAGGCTTGAGGGATAGGGTGGTGAGGTTGTTTAAGAGATATTGTAAGGGCGAATCACCCCGGAGGGAGGAGGCAGAAGCTCCCATTCCGAAAAAGGGTTTTGGAGGAAAGAAGTCAGAGGAGGATTAAAGATGAGCCCTTTGGCTGGATGAGAGAAACGGGACTCAGAGGGCATCCCCAATGAGTCACGCCAATCTCAGGGAGTGGTTCAATAAAGAACCTGGAGAGAAGGGGGTGTAGGTCATCACCTAGACCCTCACTTCCCTGAGGCAACTGTGCCTGGAGCCGGAAGGGACCTAGCACTAGGGTTTTTGGCGAACAACGGAGGTCCAGGACCTGGAAGGAGGAAGGTTGGGGAGGAGTGAGAGAGAGAGAGAGAGGAATGGGAGGTTCAGCCTCCGGGGCCGGGAACATGTCAATGCTGGGGCCGGGGGAATGTGATTAGGGTGAAGGTTTAAATAATCTACAAGCCTGACAAAAGGAAAACAGGGGCTTACCTAACGGATGAGCCGGTGGTGGATGAAGGAAGCCAGCGTCGGAGAAAATGGACGAGGGCGGACCGTCAGTCCTGGGGGGGTCACGGAGGGGTCCGAGGAAGTCCGAGGAAGGAGTCCCCTGGCGCAGGGTGAACTCCTCCCAGGTTTTGGCACCAATGAAAAGGCACACGGACCCGAGCTGATAAGACGACAGGACCCGAGCTGACAGTTCGGCAGAGAAGTTCCACTTTATTCAAGGACTGCACATATATTTATAGGGAGCTGCGTTCAGGGTTTTGATAGGGGGTGGACGGGGCGGTAGCTGATTGGATGGGGCTGGGCAGGAGGTGAGCCTTGACCTGTGAGTGGTTGAGGTCTGGCGCTGGCGGGCTTCTACTGCGGAGAAGAACCCGGAAGGGCGCCATATTGCTAGGGAATGCTTTCCCCCTCCCCCTCCGCTTGAGTGCCCATGGTATCCTTACAGAGGGGAAGGAAGAAAAGATGATGGAGGGAAGAAAGTTGGGTCCATATTCATTCTAGAATAAACTTCAAATGGGTCAGAGGTATATATTGAAGATAATGATTTTGACTGTGGATATGCAGTTCCAATACCATTTGTTGACTGTTCTTTCTCTAATGACTTGGCTTTGTACCTTTGTAAAAATTCAGTTGGCCGTATATGGGTAGCCCTATTTCTGGACTCTGTATTTTGTTCCATTGATCTGTTTATGTATTTTAAAGCCAATACTGTCTTGATTGCTGTAGCTTAAACTTTGAAGTCAGCAAATATAAGTCCTCCAACTTTGTTTATTTTCAAAGTTGTTTTGACTGTATTAAGTCTTTCGTGTTTCTGTATGAACTTTAGAGTCACCTTATAAATTTCTGCAACAGAGGCTGCTAGGATTTTGATTGGGATTGTGTTAACTATATAGATCAATTTGGGCAGAATTTACTTTTTAATAACATTGTGTCTTCTGATCCGTGAATATGAAGTATATATCTCTATTTATCTAGGTTTTCTTTAATTTCTGTCACCAGTGTTTTGTAATTTTTAGTGTACATTTTTGGTCAGGTCTATACACTAAGTATTTCACATGTTTGATGCTATTGTGAGTGTTTTGTTTTTTTGCTTTTATGTCTTTAATTTTAATTTCCAGTTGTTGCTAGTATTAAGGAATACAGTTGATTTAAAAAA
>NW_007788121.1:0-2376 GCF_000696425.1 Galeopterus variegatus
ACAGGGTTGAGTCTGAGTATTTAAACCCTTACAAAGAATTCTGGGTAATTTCTACTTTCTCTGTGCCTGGAGACACATAAACAAAATAAATTACCACCAGTGAGAAATGACTTCACCTTCGTCATTCCATAGGGAGATAAAAATATTCTTTTACTTAATTTTGAAGATTACTTATCATAATTAAAAAAAAAAAAAAAAAAAACTCCACCGAGTTTTTGGAACTGAGACTGCTTTTTAAAATTAATGGAAGTAAACATCTTAGGGACTCCTATACGATGGATCACCTTTGTGCTAAAATTACTTTGTCAAGTTTTTTAATTTTTAGCGAGCATTGAGTAGATACCTGCATTGTAGCACGCATTGTATTATACATTGAGGACATGAAGACAAACAGCACTTGGCCCCTGTTATCCAAAGTCCATTTTGTAGAGAGGAAGACATTACATCAGAATGAGTACAAGTCGTTCAAAGCTAGAGGTATCAAATAAGTATGCAAATATCTATGCATATGACACATATATTTACACACACAAACACACCATCTCAAACTTTACCCAAGTACACATCCCTGCCACTTCATACCCTTTCCTCACCAAACATTCAGAAGGATATCCCACCGCCATATATCACACACACATTAGATATATAAAGCAGCCATTTTATGAACTTTTAACTTGAAATTTTAAACTATTTTTATTATACATCATGCACTTCATAAATATAACCAGCACACACAGTATTATCTATTTCAATCTTGTGAGGAAAGTGGAGCTGGTTTAGTCAGGCCCTCTTGCCGCATATCTGACTGGGTATGATTCAGCACATCCTTTGTAAACAAGTTACATAACAATAGAGTCAGTGTGCATGCACACCTGGGTACCCCTTTGGCTGTTGCCATTTTTGTGTACTCTTCAGTATGGAAGGCAGTGGCTCTGAACTGCTGGTTGGCAGAGCTCGCATCTGAAAAAAAAAGCATGTCCACTTTTCCGGAGGCTACTCAGTTTTTCTCTAGACTACCTGGCTCAAGACCTGCACAGGACGGTGCAGAAAGGTCTGTGATCCAGCCTGACAATTGGTGCAGTTTGCACGAGGAACAGGTAGGGGAGCCATGAGCCCCTTAGGAGGGGAAGGAGATGTGGCTGCCCTCAAGCATGTGGTACACAGTGGCAGTGTTCCTGTGGACTTGGGCTCCACCGGAAACATGAGACCAAATGGATGGGTCCCCTGAGAGCACAGAGGAAGCTCTCTGGGTATTGAGTTCCATGGTCAAAGATGAGGAGTCCTGGAGAATGGCTGGCTGCATGGGCTGGTTGTGGTTTGCTGTACTGCAAGCCAATATGGATCAAGTACTCCATGCGGCAGCACAGCAAAAGGCAGACATACTGGAGAATGACATACAGTGACAGGTCACCCCCATTCCTGAAGCTGAGAACAATGATGACCCTGAGGGTGAGTTGGGAGAACTTGTGTGTCTCCTTGCACAACCTATTGTGCATCAGAAACAGGCAAGTCCCTACCTGCATAGCTCCTACAGCTGTGGGACCTAGGGTTGGATAGCAAATGCACAGTGTGTGTTAGCATTGGTGGATACTGGCGCAGAACATAGCCTGAAACACAGCAACCCAGGTAAGTTTCCAGGGGCGATAGTGAATGTTGATGGTTATGGAGGACAGACTATTACAGTCAAAGCTGTGTCTTTGCTGCTGAGCATTTGATAATTGTCCCCTCGTGTATATACTGTGTATGCATCTCCTGTATCTAAATACATCTTAGGTATAGATGTGCTTTATAGGCTATGCCTGCAAACAATGGTTGGAGAATTCCTGCTGCAGATAGCAACAGTGAAGTCTGTTTTGTGGGGACATGCTAAACATAACCTACAGGTATTACCCAATCCAAAGCATGTGGTCAATGTGAAACAATATTGCCTGCCAGGAGGACATGTGGAGATAGGTGCCACTATACTGAAGTTAGAAAAAGTTGGCATTGTCCATCCTACACACGTATGGCCAGGATGGACGATGTATGGCTGATAGCCAAGATCAGTTTCCCTTCACCTGGGAAGGAAGGCAATGGACTTTTCAAGTATTGCCCCAAGGCTACCTATATAGCCCAACCATCTGTCATGGGTTAGTGACTGGGGACCTAGCCAAGTGGACTAGGCCCAGCACTGTTACAATGTTTCCTTACATAGATGATGTCTTACTAACCTTTGATTCTCTTGCAGATTTAACCAATACAGCTCCAATGCTGCTATGTCATTTGGGACAATGTGAGTGGGCCACATATAAGGGTCTTACCCTTTGGATATATAGTTGGAAATATCAGTGGTGGATGGTAGGCCACTGACCCCTGTGGGGAAAAGCCATGTGGCAA
>NW_007788122.1:0-2376 GCF_000696425.1 Galeopterus variegatus
GGGTTGCTTCCAGTGGATGGAGAGAAGGGGCTGGTTACGGATTTGCTGCTGGGACCCAGGTACCTGTGGGGCTTGGATCCCATTTTCCTCCTAGCTTTTTGCCTCTTGCTTCTGGGGCTTATTTTTAAGTGGACCTTGTGAAGTCATGTTTCTTGGTCCTTTCTTGTGGTCTTAATGCTAATCCAGGCCTGATTTTTATATTTAAATATTTATTAATTAGGATAATTATTTCCAAAAGGATTTAGATTACTCACCAAATTAAAAATGGTGAAAAAAGACTATGCAAAAATATGATACAAACTAGTTTAAAAAAATATTTCGAGGAGCAGAGAAATACTTGTTCCTAGGTATTCAACTAAATTAATTATTGACAGTCATCACTGAGTTCAACACTGAGTTTCCTTGAAACTAGGATAGAAAGGGAAACACTGTGGATTATGTAATTCTCATAACATGGCAGAGAACATTAGCTTTGGGCTTTGGATTTATGGAGGAAGTTACTACATGGATTTATGAAGGGTGCTTAAAGAATGTTGAGTAACATCAGAAAGTATTATTCAGTTATCGTTTGTAAAAAATTCAGAAATGTCTTAGGGGATATCTATTTTTATACCAACTCTTCAAAAAAAAAGGAAAATAACATGTTGAATACCTTATTAGTCGGTCCCAGCAGGCAACAGATAGCACATTCAAATTGGTCATGAAAAGAGCTTTTGATAAATGGGCTATTCACAAAGTGTGGGCAGGGAGAAGGGAAATGGCAGAGGGTCATGGAGGACCCCAGGGCTAGCAGCACTGAGGAGCAGTCACCACCCTAGGTCTCAAGGAGCCAGGACAGGAGCCACAACTGGAACCCAGGAGTCAGCTGAGAGGAGCTGTGATCTTGGGTCACGGGACACTGCTAGTCCAATGTGACCCCTTGGGGAAGGAGCCTCCCTATAATGACCAAGACCTCATTCCTCTTCCTCCTCCCATCTCTTGCTGTTGCTCCCCATTGGCCGAACACAACCAGCAGCCAGAGGCTCCAGGAAGGGCCAGGCTCAGCACACAGAGCAGGATGCGGGAGGGTGGAGAGAGACCTGGGAGAGTCAGTGGAAGAAATTTTGCACAAATCCTAACATGTTACATTGGGTATCTCATTTACTCCCAGCCTGCAGGAGCACTCTCGTTATTGTGTCTCATCACACAGTGATGAGAACATCAAACAGTGTCTGTCGTTCATTTTTCAGCCTGCACTCCTGCACTGGAACTATAACAAGTGTCTGGGTAAAAAGAACAGTTCTGCCCGCCACTCAGCTATTTCCAGACATCGGGGGCTGGAAAAAAAATTTAAATGCAAACATTTTAAATGAAAAGAAAATATCATTTTATTGAAGTATGTGGAAACATATGGCTGAGAATCCCTTTAACAACCACTAAACTTTCCCTTTTCTCTTTCCGTGTCCTCATAAACATCTGCACATGTCTTTGCTTCTATTATATTGGTCCAGGGAATTTGAAAATGTGGTATGGATTGCAAAAGTAGTAAGAAAACCTGAGAACAAACTCAGATTAGGATACATCTCATAGAGTGGTCATAGAATAATATTACCCTGTTATCTTCTTTTTTTCCAGAGGGACAGATGGATTTTTGCAGGGTTATTGAGATGGATTTATTTGACATAGGAGGCAGGTGATTTTATAGATAGGAACACCCTAGCACATAATAGAATATGACTTCTTGTGATAGTTAATTTTATATGTCTACTTGGCTAGGCCATGGTACCCAGATATTTGGCCATATCTGGGTTGGTTTGATGTTTCTATGAAAGTGTTCTTTAGATGAGACTAACACTTAAATAAGTACACTTTGAATTAAGCAGATTACCCTCCATATGTGGGTAGGCCTCATTTGATCAGTTGACAGACTTAATAAAAAAAGATTGACCTTCCCAAGCAAGAAGAGATTCTTCCAGCAGACTGCCTTTGGACTAGAACTGGAACTCTTCCTAGGATCTGTAGCCTGCCAGCCTACTCTGCAGATTATGGACTTGCCAGCTCCCAAAATTGTGTGAGCCAATTCTTTAATGTTCTGTTGGTTCTATTTTTCTGGAGAACCCTGATTAATCCACTTGCATAGGGTGTCATGGCAACCCTGGGTAGCTGAGACTTAGATTTCCAGTCTCTCAGTTCAGCCCTTCCACTAGATGCTCTCTCTTTTTGATCTTTGTTCTGCTCTATTATAGAACGAGGGTCATTGTAACCTTGTACGCTTCTAACAAGGTTAAGGAGAAACTCTGCCCTTTTTTACTTTTAATAAAATAATGGGTCAGCCTTCAGGGCTACACTCCAAATGCTTCTGTACACAGTCTGAGGCAGTGTAAGACATGGCATTTA
>NW_007788123.1:0-2375 GCF_000696425.1 Galeopterus variegatus
TCTATCATGCAGTATAACAGATGATGCAGTATTCTCAGAGAACCAGGAGATTCTGTGGTCACTTGCTCATTGTTGCACATTCTTCACTATAAAGTACGCCCATGACAAGGCAATGTTATGTGGGATTGCATAACAATAAGTGAAATTCTCTGCGAGCCCTTGCATAGTGATGCTGGCTGAGGGATTGTGGAAAGGGAATCCAAACCAAAACATGGAGTATTATCAGTCTCAGTGAAGATGAATTGCTGTCCCCCACTTCAGTTAGGTAGAGGGTTTCAATATGACCAACTGGCCACCTGGGGCTGGTTTGTGTTCTTGAAGAATAGTTCTTTACCAAGGCATAGTGCCAGTCTGTGCTGCTGCTGACGGTTAATACATTTAACAGTAGTGGTAGCTAAATCAACCCCTTGAGAAGCAGTCCATACTGTTGGCCCATGAATATCCTTAATCCCTTTTACCATGGCTATTCCATTTATGTGTGCATTGTGTAAGCTGTTGAGTGGCCAAGTGTAGAGGCTAAGTAGCATTTAGTGGACAAGTCATCTTCTCCACCTAATTATTGAAAGCTTCTCCTGCAGACTCTGGGGGCCATACAAACCCTCAGTCAAAGAGTTGCAGGTGCTTACATTTGGAAGTGCTTGGGTCAGTGCACACAGATGTGTTGAGTGCAAAGCAGGTATAGATAGAGCAACAATGTGTTGGCCACAATAATGGACATATCATACATTTGTCACTTAATCCTCTTTACAAACTCCCTGAGAATTAACTATTATTCTCCCTTTAATCCAACTGGTGAACATTAAACCAATGGGTGCATAGAATATAAATGACTTTCCTATACAACTTCAGTACTTTTTTTCAAATGCCATGCTATTTTCGCTAAAGCCAAGCAGCATTCAGAGCTCTCCAGTAGCAGGTTTCCTCAACAAATTCTTATCTTTGGTTTCAGAATAGCTAATAGAATACTGGGCCTCTATCTGTCCCAGAATAAGAAATTTAGATAGTATGAAGACATTAAGAATGTGTTATAAGAAATGTCAGGGCTTCCAATAAATCTCCAGAAAACCAAGCAGAAGTTGTAATGCTTCCTGTTCAAACTGAAACAAATAAACAAACAAACAAATAACTCTAATCAGGAATGAGGAAAAAAAGAAAACTTAAAAGTTATTCATTCAGAGAAAGAACTCATAGCAACAAGTTAGAAAGCTGTGGGCATAATGCTTGCTCGGACACACACTTGTGAAGTGGTAATTTGGTGTCAGCCTGCTGTGTGGAATGTGTAGTGGGCACAGTCATTTTGGTTGACATTCCCATTTCTTCTTTCAACAGCTAGTTAAGACTACGGCCGTGAGAATAGAAAAAAAAAAAATGAACCTATCTATAAACAGAGAGAATATGAAAGGCTGAAAGGAAACACAAAAACAAGTATACATGGCCTCACACTGTGAAGAAACATTCTGTCCCTACCACCTGGATGTTGTGATTGATTTGGAGTTAGGTTAAAAACAGGATGCAAGTCTCAGGAGGAGGAACTTCTCGGCTTGGTACATCATTACCAGAGATGTGATCTCTGCTTGAAGAGCCATGTAATCCACATGGCCATCCTGTGTGCAGTGGAAATTCAAAGAAATAGTACCAGGAAAAAAAAAAGAAAAAGAAAAAAAAAATTCCAATTTCTGGTTTGTTTTTCAATAATTAAAGAACAAAACATCTTAAAATTTCAACTTTGATCTCTGACAGTCTTAATACCTTTCCCTTAAACTTTCTTTCTCTCTCTCACATACACACTCTCCCTCTTTCTCGGTCTCTTCACAATTTTCAACTTCCCATCAAAAATTCTAAGACATCCTACCTCTGTCCTTTCGGACTCCCTGATTCCAGTCCTTTCCACCATCTTCCTTGTGCTCTTATTTTTCTCCTGTGAATAGTTCTTATTTCAAAGAAGTAATGTTTTATTTTTGTTAAACATGTTAATATTTGTCCTCATGTCCATGTAAGACATTATCATTTGTCCTCTGTCATTGCCCAAATCAGGGTCAGAACCCCTTGGCTAACCTTGCTAGCACCAATGTGATTAGAAATAGTAAATGCTAGTGTTTGTGTGTGTGTGTGTGTGTGTGTGTGTGTGTGTGTATATGTATGTATGTATATATATATATGTGTGTCTATACGTATATAATTTCACTTTTGTCAATAATTTACATATCATAAGTCATGTGATAACTTATAAAACTCTAAGAGGTAGTACTCCAATTAACCCCACACTTAGGAAAAGCTGAGGCTCTGTGAATTTATGCAAATTGGCCAGTACATGGCTAGTGAGCAGCAGAGCAGGAATTTGAAACCAAGGATTTAGCTCTTAGAGCCTGTGTTCT
>NW_007788124.1:0-2375 GCF_000696425.1 Galeopterus variegatus
CCCTTCAATGGCTTTTCAGTGCTCTCAGGACACAGTTCAGACCCATAACTGGTGGTGATTCACTTCATACCTTTCCTGCAGTACTGGCAGTTAGAAAATGCACCACCTCACATACAGGACGTCCCAGGAAGGGACGTTAATGCATCAGAACTGGTTAATTCATCAGCCCAGGGACTCATCACGGACCAAGTTCTCTGTATCTGTGTGCTCTGCCTTTCCAGCATATTGATCTATCATCTGAGGTTGGTTTTTCTTTTGATCCCAAGGTGGCAGCCAATCCACAGGGAAAAAAAGGGGAGTGGGGGAGGATGTTTGTTCCTATGGGTCTCTTTTAATCAGCGTTCCAAACCCCTTTGTAGAAAGCACTCTTCCCCACGGCCTCACTGGCAAGTATAGTATTGCAGTCTTGCCAGCGCTGAACCAATCCCTGGAAAGCTAAAGGGGTTGCCACGACTGGCTTAGCCTCTGGCCTGGCAGGGGCCTTCCCTCCTTGGACGTCACGCTGACCCTCACCTGGTGACCCTTGTGCATCCTGTAGACCAGCGCCTTAGGGCAGAAGCGGGAACCTGGCAGCATCTGGTCTATTGACATATTCTATTTGGTTCCCTCAGTGTTTATTTTTGAATTAGCTCTGGATATTTTAAAATAAAAATACATTTTTTTTTTACTTCTCTTGAAAATTGGGAGCAGACATGGGCCCCGCATGGCCACAGGACTCCATTTGCTCAAGCTGAGGATCACCCCACTTTAGATGGGGCACTCTCCCCACTTCATTCAGCTCCACCTGGCTAGATTAACTTGTTTCCATTGCAGGCATCCGGGATGACCCGCCCTACCTTAGACTGCCCTCCCTGCCCACTCCCAATTTGGATTGCATTTTTTTCTGGATGTTTGCAAAGTACCCTTTCCTCCCCTAGTGAAAACACTCATCACACACTATGGTAACCACCTATTTTGTTATTAGGTACCCTAACATTCACTTAGATTATAAATTCCTTGAGGGCCATGAGTGTGTCTGTCTTGCTCATGATCTGTCCCTATCACCCAGCACACAACCTGGCACACAGCAGATGCTCAATGAAAGTACAGCCTGAAGTGAATAGTAAAAGGTGTGCTGTTTTTGTCAGAAGTGCCTTTAACTCTGTTTAATCTAGAATTTCATGTGCATTCAAGCAGTATCGATAAACTGCCCATCAGAGGCCAGATAGCGTGCTAGACGCTGGTGTGAAAGGTGGATAAGTCAGTCTTAGGCCTCCGTGAGCTCAGAGTCTACTGGGGAGACCGACAGAAATACGACAGTTACTGTGGAGGTGACAAATGCTACCAAAGAAGAATGTGGAGAGGCATTGGAAGGCAGCTGATTAATTTATCTTGGGTGGTAATATAAATCTATATCCGTCTGGGTCCCAGCAGGAAACAGAATTCATGCCAGATGGTTGGAGAGAAGACAGTTTGGTGAAGGGAGCAGAGACAGAGGTATGGGAAGCTTGGGGAACCAGCAGGGAGGTTGTTGCTACTCTGGGAAGCCACTACCTTGCCTGGGGCAAGGGACAAGAAGAGGAAACAGTGCCATAAGAGCAAATAAGAGCCAGAGTTGTGGGGCTTGGTTGCAATCAGAGACCTGGCAGCAAAGCATAGGAGAGTAAGGAAGAAATGCCCACCAGTCTCCTGCCAGTCTCTCCCATTGGCTGAACCCAGCCAGAAGTCGGCCAGACAGAGTGCCAGGAGGTGCATTCTGCAAAGGTCAGCTTCCTGGGGCACAGAGCAGAGCAGAGGAAGGGGAGAAGGGCCCTGGGTAGGGGGCACACAGAGAACAGCCAGTGCAGAGTCTTTCCAAGAAGAGGTCACCCTGGTGCTGAGGCTGAAGTGAGAACGAAAATATTGTTTCCAAGATATTTTTGCTTCGATAGTTCAGGGGTTTTGGGTGGTGGCGTTTGGTTTAGTTTGTTTATCAGTTGTTATTGTTTGCATATGTGCAAGTTGCTGCCTTGTTTGCAGTTATTACCACACGTAAATATGTTTGCTGAGCCAGCTACTCCTTCCAAATCACAGGTGCATGACCGTTCACTAAGGTGGAGGATTTCCACTTCATAGTTGGCACTGCGAGTAAAAATCAAAGCAAAATTACTCAATGGTTTTGGGGTTTTGTTTTGTTTTGTTTTCAATTACCGAGTACATTAGCTGGACTTCAGGCATTAACTGCGTATGTAGCATGTGCTGTTTTCAACACTGTAGGGAAGGGTGGAAACTACTTTTGATCATTCTAGATTTCCCTGTAGCTCTGAATTAAACAGAAAACTTGCACAAACGTCCTTCTCTCCAAACATAATTATCTTAAAAAGTGATATTTGGATTGGTTCGGCCCTTCCATTTAC
>NW_007788125.1:0-2375 GCF_000696425.1 Galeopterus variegatus
AAACAACATATTGGACCCCATAAATATGTACAAGTAAATGTTAAAATATTTTGAAAAAAATAAAAACAAATTCAATTGTTTATTTGGCAGTATTGCTGGTTATAGAATGGAAAAAACATACCTATGGAGGGCCATACCAAGTTCAGTTCATCCACAACAAACTCCTATCTTCATTGTGATTGGAATATAAATTGCCACTTTATCCAAATGAAAAAATTGAGAAATTTTCCAAAACGTGTTATTTTGAAATGCATTATTTTGAAATAATGTAAAGCTTACTACTAATCAAAGGTGTGAGAATACTTCTATGAGTGGACTAGTCTCCTTAAAAACTTCACACATTGTGAATTAATAAAAGGAACTTGAATGTACTTTAATTTTTAGGTACCATTAAAAGGCCTATTTTAAACAAAGTGTTTCTGCAAAAGATGAGACTTGTCAAAGTTATTACTTATGTACTGTGTTTCTATTTTATACTAAATTGAGAAAGAAAGGAGGGAAAGAAAAAAGGAAGCCAAGGGAAAAACAAAAAATGATGAACATTGTTATTTTGCAGAGAGGCTAACGGTTTGGGAAGAACTCCCGTCTTGTACATACCACACTTGCAGAAATCTCATGAGTCTTCCACACATGGAGGGCTTGACAGGCTCTTCGTCTGTGCAGGAAAAGCATTCCTAGTGGGAGCAGTGCCTGGTGAGTTAACCAATCTCCAGGGCCCCTAAATTCCTGTCAACTGTTGGTCATTTTGACCAACCATGGCAGCAAATGTTCATGCTTAAACTTATTCACCTTAAATTTACGTGATTCTGTGAAAATATTCGACTAAAAGAGAAGCAGAGATGACAGGAATTCAGATGAGAAATTTATCAATTTCATCTTTGGTTTATAGGTATTTCAGAGATTCAGAGCATTTTGGAACAAAATAAGGAAACTGAGTGGTGAGTTATCTGCAAGGGCCTGTGGGAAGCAAGGTGTTTGGTACTGATCCCTGCCTGGTGTTTTCCCAGGAGGCAGTTTAAAGTCATGCAGAGACACAGTAGTTTAAGATCACAGAGTCTAGAGTTTGGGAATGCCTAAATTTCTATCCTTTTCACTTCTTACTAGCTGTGTGACCATGGGTTGGTTACTTAATGTGTCTACGTGCCTTCACATGTTTCACTGGTAGAATGCATCTGCAATAGCAATTTCTTCTTATAAGGTCGCCATATACATAAAGTGAGATAATACACATGACGTGCTTAGAATGGTGCCTGGCGTGGAAGTGTGCAACCCACGTTAGCCAATGTTCTTATTATTCACTGCACTTCCCCAGGTGGGAAAAGCTCCTGTGCCGCTCTGACCGAGGAACACACCGGCCTGGATACTAGCAGGGGCTCTTCCCCGAGGCTGTTTGCCTGTCCGGACCACTCCTTTCTAGGGCAGGATTTATTTCAGTTGCAAGACCTGCTGCAGGCACATGAATAAACCAAGACAGTTAACATGTCCCTCAAAGAGATAAGGAGCAGAATCTGTGATGGCATGAAGAAAGCGATTAGCCCCAAGCCTCGGGTGCCCACTTATGATTCCACAAAGTCACAGAACACAGATTCTAGGGGAGATAAAGTCCTTCAGAGCTCATATGTGCCAACCTCCCACCTGAGTAATAGATTCCTTTTTACCTCCCAACCAGAGTCAGGTCTCTGCTTGGAGAGGGAGTCTGTGTGCAGAGGGCAGGAGTGAAAGATCAAGCAGACATGGGCTCCAGCAGGGAGCACATCACGTCCTCCTCAGATGGCAAACAAGGGGTTCCAATGAGGTGACCTCCAATGTTCTTCGTAAGAACTTGCTGGAAATCTAAGACTCAATGACTTCATGACCTTGAAAGACAGCCTCTCTCATCACTGGGCAGCTCTGCAGTTAAAATGCTTTTCCATATACATTCTATTTTTATCTGTTGGCCTTAGCTCTGTCCTCTGGAGGCACAGAGAATAAGTTCATTATCTTTCCATGTGAATCCTTTGAAGATGTGCAGGCAGCTCTCCTGTGCTGTGAGTCCCTCCCTCTGAACACAGTCAGGCACACGCGTGCATCTGTGTTGCTTCCAGACCTCCCCGTCTAGGACTCCTGCTTCTTGCACCATTCAGCAAACCTCCTCTGATCTCATGCTCCCTATTCTCTGCCCTCTCTGCATGTGTCCCCAACCACTCTCTCAAGTCAGTGCACTGCGTGGGGCCATTAGCGAGTGTGACTTCTGATGGCTGTTGCTGCTTAGCATCATGCAGCTTATAGCAAAAGAACCATAAATCTTTTTATTTTATTTTTTAATTTATCAATATACAATGTAGTTGATTTTTTGTGTCCCTTTACCAATTCCTCCTCCCTCCCCAACCCCCCTC
>NW_007788126.1:0-2375 GCF_000696425.1 Galeopterus variegatus
TTGTGAGCTGAAATGCAATGTGTTGTTGGCATCCTTTGATCTTCATCTCATTTCAATTTAATAAGAATTTTGGAGCCTTCCACATGAAGGTATGGAGTAATATATAATTTACGTTTGAAAGTTAGTAAGTTTTGTATGAAAAAAAAGAAAAAAAAAGAGTACCATGAATTCAATTAAAAATCAAACTCAATTAAAAATCAAATGATACTGTGGGCAAAAATATTTGAAATATATATAACAGAAAAAGAAACAAATTGATCATTTGATAAATTCCTGCAAATCAATAAGAAAAAGGTCAAGAATTCTTCCACATAGGCAAAATTTTCTGAAGAAAACTTTTCTAGAAGAACAAACAGAAATGACCTATAGATATAAAAAAAAAGATTCACCCATGCAATTGAAAATTAACCAATGAGATATGGCCATTTTTGCTAATCATTTTGGCAATTATTTTTTAAAGTTGGGTGATAATCAATGCTGGTGAAAGAGTAATTTGGTACAGCCTTTTGTGGGGTAATTTGTCAGTATCTCTTAAAATAAAAAGTAAACATACCCTCTGAATCAGGTATTCTAGTTTTGTTCTGTAGGAAAACTGACATGTATGTACAAGTCTGTACGTACAGTGATGGTCATTGCCTCATCATGATAGCAACTTAAATGTCTATCGGTGGCAGCAAATTGGAATGTGACACAGCTGACTAGTAATAGTGGTTATGATGGAAAGATTCTAAAGGGTTAGGAATGGGGACTTTATTTTATTTTATATTCTTTGAATATTTCAATATTTTTTTCAGAAAGCATGTATTTGTTTATCACTTATCGAAATTTTAAAAAATATAATGCTATCTAAAATTAATTGTGTTTAGCCAGTGCAGGCACCATTTTAAAGCCTTATGTATGTTAATGCCTTTTGTCTAATTTTCTAAAAATACTGAGTTTGGTGGTATTATTTTCTCCCTGCCCCAATGTTATAGCTGAGGAAACTGAGGCACATAGAAGTTTCTCAGAGTCACACAATTGGTAAGTAATGGAGTCAGAATTCAATTTCAAGTGGTCTAACTCCAGAGCCCTATACTCAATTGAGGTTTGGGCTGACTTGA
Source organism: Galeopterus variegatus (assembly GCF_000696425.1). Classification (NCBI taxonomy): domain Eukaryota; kingdom Metazoa; phylum Chordata; class Mammalia; order Dermoptera; family Cynocephalidae; genus Galeopterus; species Galeopterus variegatus. The sequence continues at coordinate 1,101 of NW_007788126.1, forward strand.
TTTCCTAAGGATTTCATATTTGCAGAAAAACATTAGCAATACAGAAACTGAAAACAAAAAGACTACACAAATGTATAAGTCTACCATAATCAGCGCTGGGTTCAGGAAAGTCTGTGCGGACTCTAGTAGATAACAGAGAATAGTGATTTTATACTTTTGCAGGTCCATTTGGACACAGGACTATGTGTGTCCTTACACCAAAATGGTACCCTGACATGGCTACATCAAAATGTCTTACTTGGGATCACACTCCTAGGACCCCATTTAACTGTTTGGAGCTGAGCAGTATTTTGATATCCCTGGGAGAGATTCGTGTTACGGCATAGGAAGCAGAGAGTAGCAGCAAGGGAGGTGCAAGCGTAACCCTTGGGAAACCAGGCTGGCCAGCCAAGGGCTGCCTGGATGTGGACGGCCATCAGGGAACAGAGCCTCCGATCGCGCACGGTGCTTCACCAAGGAAGACGGGTGCAGGTGCAGAGTTCATCATGGGCTTTCCCATTCTTTGGGGTTCTCCCTTATTCCCCTGACTTCTCAGGTAGATGGTAATCCACATATGGCAGCTTAATATCTGAGAAAGGATTTTTAAGAGTAGCCTTGGAACCTAGCAGCATCTACCCACTCTGTTTAAAGAAATTCCTGGATCTAGATGTCCATTTTCTCATTCAAGAATGAGTAGCGGAACAAAACATCATGGGGTCAATTAACAAGATATCATAATAGGGAAGAAGAGCATTTCAATACAGGTGCTGTGGGAACTACAGGCATTTTCAGAAATAAGAATTAATTTTACAAATAGCTGCTTTGATTCTTAAAGAAAATCAAGAACACATGTACTCTAGCAGCTAAGAGATTAAATGTGAGATAATAAGGCAGAAGACCGAGATTTAAAAAAAAAACAAAAACAAAAGCTGGGAGACGGGCAGCAATAAATAGAGATGTAAACGTGACAGAGAGAGAGTAAGACTGAGATCATAAGACTATGTTTACATTAGAAAAACCAGCACAATTAAAACTGTAGAAAACAAATGCAGTGACTTGGAGGGCACAGTTGAAAACGTGTTACAGAATCAGAGGGGCAGAGACACAAATAATTTCAGAAGAGATTAGAAATGAAAGCCATGGAAGAAATCTCCAAATATAAATAATGTGTGTCTCTGAGGAAAAAATCAGAGTACATGAGAGGGGGCTACAAGAAATACAATAGGAAAATAAAGAGCTGAAGACAAATCTGTTTCTGTAGGTTGCCCGCCTTATCCAGTTTCTGGTAAAACACAT
>NW_007788127.1:0-2375 GCF_000696425.1 Galeopterus variegatus
TTCCCGGTCAGTAAAAAAGACAAAAAAAGGAAAAAAAAAAAAAAAAAACTGAACACCTTACAATGACACCACAGTAGCACAGTCTCCTGATGTAAATAAACTAATAGTTTAACAAAAATAATAATAAAAGCTGAACTTCTTAGTAACAGTAGCAGTATCTGGTAGATCTGGGCTGGAATAAAATATCACTGATGTTATGAGGACTTGATGGAAACATATGTTTCCACATAGGACGGGGTGCTCTCTCCATGCCACCGTCCTCTGTTCTATCATTCAATCTTTACTGAGAACATTCTCTGCTAGAGAACCAGACACCACTCAGGACACTGGGGATACAGCAGTAAACAAAACAGACAACATTCCCTACCCCTGTAGAATCCACATTCTAGTGGGAAGAAGCAGACAATAAACAGAAAAAGAACGTCAGATGATAAGTACGATGAAGAAAGATAAGGCAGCATGAGAGGACAGAGTGCTAGCAGCCAAGCCTTTCTGATAAGGTGACATCAAGCAAAGATCCAAGAGGAGGCACGTGGCTCAGGCAAGGGGACACCAAGTGGAAAGTCGTTGGAGAGGGAGTTCACATGAAGTCCAAGGGACAGCAAGCCTGGGACAGAGGGACTCAGGGAAGAGTCAGATCAGTCAAGAGAGGTCCAAGGGGCAGCAGGTGGCAGACTAAGGCTTCCTAGGCCTGAGTGTGAACCGTGGATTTGACTGAATGGGACGGAAGCCACTGGAGTTTCTAATAGAAGAATGATACGACGATCTCTACCATGAAAGAATGGCTGTGGTTACTGCATGGAGAACACAACATCACGGAGCAACAGATGAAACAGGGAGGAGACCACCATGGTGGGTCAGACCAAGTGTGATGGCGAAGTGTTAAGATTGGATGAGATTAAGGATATATTTTGACTGTGGAGCCAAGCCGGATATGGGGTGCAAGAGAAAGAAGAATCAAGGAACAACTAGAAAGATGGAGCTGCCATCTCTGAGTCAGGGAAGACCACAGGGTAGGTTTGTGGAGGGCGATAGCCGACAGTCTGGTTTGGAGTCTGGTAAGTACAAGATCCCCAGTAGGGTTCCAGGGGGCTACGTCTGGCTACAAGATGCATTTCACACAAGTCCCAGCACAAGCAAACAACACAAAAACCCTTCTGAAGTTATAAAAATTAATTTAATAAAGATGAAAATAAGACAGTATGGAGTCACTATTGGTAAGAATATGGATTTCTAGTCATATCAGTAATAATACATTCCAAGCAGGAAAACAGTACATGATATTGCTCCAGCATCAGGCACCCTGCTGGGCCACTGCAGACACTCAACAAATCTTTCTTCCCTTAAAAACCTGGCTCCCCATCAATCAAGTCTCTTTGGACAGAAACCCTGACACTTCTCCCTCCCTGACCACGGTGGTCAGTCTAACACCACGTTCTGTCAACTCAGTCTCCTCAACAACTCCTATCTGCCCACTGCTCTCCGTGGCCATGGGTCTGGCTGGAGCCCCCATCACCTCTCACTTGTGCTCTGCAAAAGCCTCCTCTCCCACCTCAATCCACTCCCATTCTTGGGCCTCTTCTCTCTGTTCTCCACTCAGCAGTGAAGGGGACTTTTTTGAAACAATCATTTCTCTACTTCAAATATGCCAATGATGACTATGGGATAAAGATTAAGACCTTAACATGGCCTGGCCCCTACCAGCCTACCTCTTCCGCATTCCTTCAACCCCCAAGGTCAAGCCCAAAACAGTTATCACAGTTGTAATTTTGTAGTTCCATGTGTGACTCTTTGACCACTGTCTGCCTCCCCCATGAGACTGTAAATTCCAGGAGGGTGGGGAGTAGGGCCCAACAAGCTCAGGGCCTAAACACTGAAGATTCTCAAGGATGTTTTCTGTGTGGATGACAGACCACAGGTGGTGGACAGAAAGATGGAAACACAGCTGCAAAGACAAGTCAATTAGAGTAAGGAGGGAGAAAGTTTCTCAGATTTCTGTTCTATTTGATGAAGATGGTCACATTGCCCAAACTCTTTCATTTCTCCGGAAAATTAGGGTGTCACATGTATCTCACCACACTGTAAAAATTCCTCTCAGGGGTGACATTCACATGAACGTGACCCTTGGTCAGGGAATGCCTTTCAAATACTTTCCCTCTCACAATCCTTCTTATATCAGGTGCCATCTCTATTCCCCAAGCCTTCAAAAAAGGTCTGAAGAAAAATAACCATTTTTTTTGAATTTGCTAAAACACTTGGAATTCAGTGAACACACTCCAGAGATTTTCTTTTTCTTAGCAAAGACAAGAAGCATAAAAAGTTCAAACAGAAATTTAAGACTGAAAGGAGCTGTCAGAAGGCTCTTCCTCACCCAC
>NW_007788129.1:0-2375 GCF_000696425.1 Galeopterus variegatus
CCAGGAGCATCTTTTCTTTTCTTCCAGACTGGGGGCACCTCCCTGAACACTAAGGAATTACAGAGGAAAGTAGAAAGAGATCTGGAGAGGAGAGATCTCCGGAGTCTTCCTACAAATCTCTGGACTCAGCCATTATTGTAGCTACACCCATTCTGTGGGCTTCTCAATTAAGCCAACAATCCCCTTCTTTGCTTATCGTCACTGGAGATGGGCTTCTGTCTCTTGCAATCCAAAAAAGTCCTAATTAAACAGAAATGCTGATGGCTAAATGGCCAGGCCATTAATTAATTAATTAATCACAGACACTAGATGTGGGAAGTAGGAGTGGATAGACTTAGGAATGACCCCAGATTTTGATCTTGGATGGCAGGATAGATCATGGTACTCAGGACAGAGACTGCAGGAGGAGCAGCTGGATGGAAGAGGGAAGCTGAGTTCAGTTTTGAGGAACTCGGGGTGGCTGTGAGTCATCCAGGTAGAAAGACGGGTGTGGAGCCCCTGCCCCCGGGAAGAGGGTAGCCCTGAGTCTGCAGCCAAATGTGCTTGACCTTCATTCCCACATGTTCCTCTATGAAGGCAAACCTCATTTGGGTCCTGGCATCCTAAGGGCGACCCCTTAATGCCCCCCTAAGTCATATCTAGCTGAGGTTGGAGCTGTGAAAATGTGCAGAGCCAGGAAAACATCTGCTTGCTCCAGGAGGGCAGACACCAAGGAGGGAGGATGGGGCTGGGGCTGGGAGCCAGTAGGGGTGAGAAGCCAAGGGACAGGCAGAGTGTGGTGAGGATATTTAACCCCCTGAACATTTTTATCTTTCTAATTAGTAAAGATCTGAAACATTAAAATAATCATTCTTTGCAAAGATCCAGTGAGATGGGCTCTCATACTCCGACAAGAGGACTGTAAACTGGCATCCCTTTCTGAAAAGCATTTTGGCAATGTATGAGGGAACTTCAAAAAGTTCATGAAAAGATTTGTATTACCTTTTAGTTCTATTTTTCCACAAATTTTTTCAGTACTGTCATGCACGTAGCAAGAGTGTTTGGAAGGCACTTACCCTTTGTCACAGCTAATCCATTTCTATGAGTCTATCCTAAGTAATCAATAAGCATCCAGCTCTGGGCACCATGGTTTAGAAAAGATGATGGGGAGAAAATGTGAGCTGTTTGAAACTTTGTCTGTATTCAGGGAGAAATTCATCTCTGGTAAAGAAGTTCACCCGCTGACCCTAGGAGTTCTGTTAAAGCAGTTAAGGCAAATGTTCCTCTGTTCTAGGGTTTTTCAACCTTGGCACAGTTGATACATTGGGCTGGATAATTCTGGGCTGTGGGGGACTCTCTTGTGGCATTGTAGAATATTTTGTAACATCCCTGACCTCTACCTAGTAGATGCGAGTAGCTCCCCCACCTCGAGTTGTGACCACCAAAAATGTCTCCAGACATTGCCAAATGTTCCCTGGAGGACAAAATCACCCGTGGTTAGAACCATGGCTCTGTCCTGTTTGTAGCTGGCAGGGGGGCTGGCAGAAAGGTTGGCATCCAAACAGTTCCATAAGACCTCAGGGGAGGGGTTGAGCCTGAGCTGCCTGGTTTGTTAACAAGCAGGACTAAAGGGCAAAATACATCTAGTGCCCTGTATTCTGTCTGCACATGGAGGGCACCCAACCAGTGGCTGTACCCTCTACCACTCTAACCACAAGATGGAACATTCCCTCAAGTGGAGATTGCAAGGAGGCACACCCCGAGCCAACCCCAACCAGCAGGTGCATCTGTTTGTCCCATAGAGTGTTTAAAAATCATTGAAATTAGTTGCCAATAATCTTTTTAAATGTAAGTTTTTTTTATACAATCTCTTCTAGAAAATAGAACATGAGCAAGCACTTCCCAATTCATTCTGTGAGGCTAGTATTACCTTGATTCCAAAACTGGACCACAAAGAAAACTACAGAACAGTATTTCTTATGAGTTCAGACACAAAAGCCATCAACAAACTATTAGCAAATTGAATCTAACACTGTGTGAAAATAATTATACGCCGAAGCAGTTCAATGCAGAAAATACAGTCTTTTCAACAAATGGTGCTGGACAGATGAACATTCATAGGCAAAACAACAAAACCCCCAAAAACCTCAAAACAAAACAAAAATCCTACAAAAGATAAACCTTAACGAAGCAGTTCAATGCAGAAAATACAGTCTTTTCAACAAATGGTGCTGGACAGATGAACATTCATAGGCAAAACAACAACAAAACCCCCAAAAACCTCAAAACAAAACAAAAATCCTACAAAAGATAAACCTTAACCTGAAGAAAAGCAGAAGACAAGCCACCTACTGGGAGAAAATACTTGCAAAAGACACATCTGATAAAGGACTATT
>NW_007788130.1:0-2375 GCF_000696425.1 Galeopterus variegatus
GAGAGCTACAGCATCACCTGGGAGCAGTAGAGACATAGGAGCGGAGCTGCCCTAGGACTTGGGGACCCAACCCCCACACCAGAGGAGTGGAGAGGAGGTCGAAGTTCAAGGGACCTGATTCACCAGCTTTGAGATTTAATGCCCGCCCTGCTGGGTTTCAGACTGGTTTGGGACATGTTACCCCTTCTTCTGGCCTACTTCTCTCTTTTGGAATGTGACTGTGTACCCTATGTTTGTCCCACCACTGTATCTTGAAAGTAGATAACTTATTATGAGTTTAACAGATGGGACATTGAACTTTGGACTTTTGAAACAAGTTAAGACTTTGTGGGTGGAATAAATGTATTTGTATGTGAAAAGGACATGAGTTTTTTGGGGCTGGGGGCAGAATGTAGTAGTTTGAATTACATATCCCCAAAACTCACTGAGGCTTGAATTGTGTCCCCCAAGTTTCATGCATTAGAAACTTAGCCCTCACTGTGACTCTTAAGAGGGTGGGAAATCCTATTACGGTAATTGAAAGGCGGAGCCTTGAAGAGGTGGTTGGATTGTAGGACCCTGCGGTAGTGAATGGATTAAAAATGGCGGTTGGGGCATGATTCTGAGGGCTTAAAAAGAGGAGAGTCTGTCTTTCTCTCTCTCTGCTCTCTCTGCTCCCACTATGTCGCAATGTGAGACCCCTCGGTCACTGTCACCATCACCAGATGGACTTTGGACATCTCAGCCTCAGAAACGATAAGCAATTAATTTTGTTTTTCTTTATAAATCATCCAGTTCTGTGTATTTTGTTATAAACAACGTAAACGGACGAATACAGGTGCTTATTGCTACTGGATTCATCATTGTTTCTAAGTCTTTTCAGTGCACAGAAAAAGGAAATATAATTTAAAAACTATGTTGAGTTTGTACTGATATTTCTCTTCAAGTTTATGACTACAGGATTTTGACTTTTCCTTACTGATCCAATTAATATCTGTGTCTCTTTTATCCACACCTAAAATCCTGGCTCTTAACATCACAATCACTGTCTCAGAAGCAATACCAACTTTATTGTCCACAGAAGGAATACTGAAAATAATTTAAAATTTATTATTAATTTTTTGGTGTTTTTTTGTTCTTAGGGTATTTCCCACTAGAGATGCCCAGTTAAATTACTGTGTTTTAATTTCACTTGTAATAGTTCCTGTCTGTGGTTAAGCTGCTGAATGCCTTGCTTTCCTTTTGATTTTTACAGATAACATATTTATATTTAATTTGTGTCTTATTGCTTCTGTATATGAAAGATATTTATATATTAAAATATTAATCTTTTGTCATATATGTTACTTTTTATCCTTTCTAGTCTTTTAATTTTTTTCAGGGGGTTCTTTGATATAGAGAGGTTTTAAGTATCTAGTGAGTTTACAGTTTCTGCTTTTGGTGTCATAACTAAGAAGACCTGCATTCTAAGACTTATGCATGTTCATTTGTATTTTATTTTACTAGTTTTAAAAAGTTTAAAAATTTGAATATTTAATATATCTGGACTTTTTGGGGCGGTGGGGGGTGTTAGCTGTGCCTCAGGGATCTATTTTATCTGTCCAGTTAGCCCGTTTTCTCAGCAGCATTACTTGACAGTCCATCCTTTCTTCCCATTAAAAAACATATCTGCTTTATGAAATATAAATATAAGTTATTATGTGTGCTTAGTCTGTTTCTGGGCTTTCTGTTAATTCCATTAATCTTACTGTTCTGGCACTAATATGGCATTGTTTTTGAAAATTTTAGTTTACAGTCTCTCCTCCATACATGCAGGGGATTGGTTCCAGGGTTGTGGAATATACCAAAATCTGTGTATGCTCCGATCCCTCAGTTGGCCCATGAATTTGAAAAGTTGGCCCTCCATATATGCGGGTTCCACCTCCTGGGAATACTGTATTTTCGATCTGAGGTTGTTCAAATCCATGGATGTGGAAGCAAGTGCATCAGTGGACTGGTGCAGTTCAAACCCATGTCGTTCAAGGGTCAGCTGTATTTTTTGGTGGGGGGTCTTTTAATCTTTTTAATTTTAACATTTACTTGTACATATTTGTGGGGGATGGTGTGTTGTTTCAATACATGGGTATACTGCACAGTGGTTCACTTAAGGTGGATAGCACAGTTTTTACCCGTTTGTCCACCACTTCCCCTCCCCACTCCCTTCCCCTCCTGGTCTCTGGTAAATCATGATTTTACTCTCTATTTCTATGAGAACTTTTATTTTTTGGATTCCACATGTGAGTGAGATCAGGCAGTATTTGTCTCTCTGTGCCCGACTTACGTCACTTCACATGACGGTTTCCAGTTCCATCCATGTTGCTGCAAATGATAGGATGTCATTTCTTTTTATAGCTGAA
>NW_007788131.1:0-2374 GCF_000696425.1 Galeopterus variegatus
AACCTACAGAATGAGCAAAAGTGTTTGCAAACTACACATCACATAAGGTGCTAATATCCAGAATATATAAGGAACTCAAACAATGCAACAGCAAAAACAAAACAAAAAACAAAGAACCCAATCAAAAAAAGGGCAAAGGACCTGAATAGACATTTCTCAAAAGTAGACATACAAATTGCCAACAATCACATGAAAAATGCTCAGCATCACTAATCATCAGGGAAATGCAAATTAAAACCACCAAGAGATAGCATCTTGTTCCAGCTACAATGACTGTTTTCAACAAGGCAAAAATTAACAAATTATGTCAAGGACGTGGAGAAATAAGAACTCTCATATTGTTGGTGGGAATTGGCACAGTCCTTGTGGAAAACAGTTTGGAGTTTCCTCTGGGTGCATACATATTTCTATTTGTTATATTCTCCTTCTGAATTGGCCCTTTTATCATTATAGTATAATGGTCTTTGTCTTTTTTTTTACATTTTGACTAACTGTCTATTTTATCTCACATAATTGCAGGTAGTCCCTCTCTTTTTTGGTTTCTATTTGAATGGGATATCTTTTTTCCATCCCTTGACTTTCAGAGTATGCATTTTCTCAACAGGTGAATGAGTCTGTTGTAGGCAGCATATAAATTGGATGTTTTTTTCCTTTATCCAGTCAGACACTCTATGTCTTTTAGTTGGAGGATTTAATCCATTTACTTTCAAGACAATTATTGAAAACTATGGCCTTACTGCTGACATTTTGTTACTTGTGTTTTCTTTGTATTGTAAATCCTTTTTCCTTTCCTTCCTCTTACTATATTTCTTTGTAGTTAAGTGATATTCTCTAGTAGTATGTTTGAATCATTTTATGTTTTTATTTTTAGTGTATGCATTATAGGTTTCTGTTTTGTGGTTACCAAGATACAAAAACATTCCATAGTTATAACAAATGATTTAAACTGTTAACAACTTAATTTTGATAGCAAAGAAAAAAAGAAACAAAATTATCTATACATTTTAACTTCACTCTCCTCCACATTTAAAATTTTTGATGTCGCGATTTATACATTTTTGTGTTCTCTATGTCTTAACAATTATTTTAGTTATTATTATTATTAATAGTTTAATCTTTTTTAGTCTTTACAATAAAATATAATTGGTTTAAACACCATAATCTTAGTACTAGAGTATTCTGAATTTGTCTGCATACTTACCTTTATCAGTGTATTTTACACTTTAAGAGGTTCTCTTGTTACACATTGACATTCTTTTCTTTCAGTTTGAAAAGCACCCTTCAGCAATTGTCGTAGGGCAATTCTGGGGTGATAAATTCACTTAGCTTTTGTTTGTCTGGCTAACTGTATATCTTCTTTAATTCCAAGAGTTAGCTTTGTTGGGTACAGCATTCTTGAATAGCAGGTTTTTTCATTGTAGCACTCTGAGTTTATCATCCAACTCAATCCTGAGCTGCAAAGTTTCTGCTGAGAAGACTGCTGCCAGGCATGTTGGAATTGCCTTATGTATTATTTGCTTATTTTCTCTTGCTGTTTTCAGAGGCCTCTTTGCTTTTGACCTGTAAGAATTTAATTACAGTATGTCTTGGGGTAGTTTTATTTTGGTTGAATCTTATTGGTGAATGTTGACATTCCTGTACCAGGATATTTATATATTTTTCCAGGTTTTTCAAGTTTTCTCCTATTATTTCTTTGAATAGCCTTTTACCCCTTTCTCTTTCTCCACTCCCCCATGAGCCCTAATGAACCGATAACTTGCTGTTTTGATGCTATCCCGTAGTCTCTGATGTTTTCTTCATTTTTTTAAATTCTTTTTTTCTTCTCTGATTGTGCACTTTCAAATAGCCTGTCTTTGAACTCACTGATTCATTCTTCTGCTTGATCAATACTGTTGCTTATGTTCTCTATTACATTTTTATTTCATTATATGTAATTTTAGCTCCAGAATTTGTTTGGTTTTTTTGTTTGTTTGTTTGTTTGTTTTTTGTTATTTCAGTCTCTCTTTTACATTTCTCCGATAAATTTCTGAATTGCTTCACTGTGTTTTTTTCAATTCATTGAGTTTTCTTAACACAGCTCTTTTGAATCCCTTGATTGACAAATCTCACAACTTCATCTCTTTAGGGTCTGTCACTGGCAACTTGTTTTGTCCATTTGGTGAAGTCATAATCCTCTGATTGTTGTTGATGCTTGTGTACATATGTCTGTGTCTGTGCATTGAAGAGATAGGCATTTATTTCAGTCTATTCTGCCTGACTTTGTTTGTGCTCATTCCTTCTTCAGTGGGCCTGTTCAGAAATCTAAGCAAACTTGCTGTTTTTAGAGCCCCTGACTACTGCACCTGGTTCAGTTCTGCAGAGTGCCCTAAAGCCA
>NW_007788132.1:0-2374 GCF_000696425.1 Galeopterus variegatus
AGAAAGACGGACGGATATAGGTCTGGATCGGAGATACAAATGGAAAACCATCAGTGTATTAATGGACTTGGACCTATGATTTTAAGTAAGTTACTCATCAAGGGCATGAGTATAGATAAAAAGGATTCTAAGAACTGAGCCTAGGGGAATTCCAAAGATAAAATGTCAAGAAGATGAGAAGGAACCAAGAGGCTTTGTTTGAGGTAGGAGTTAAACTGGGAGAGAAGACGATCCTGGAAACAGCAGAAGGAAGCTTATCATTTAGGGAGTAACATTAATAATGGCTAATGCTGCCCTTAGAGCATCTTCTGCTCTTTAGTGACCTGGAAGTTTCGTTTCAATAATCACAAGAGGTCTGAGGAACAAAAGATAAAACACAGGACCTGACTAAGGAGGTGAAACTGGTGGGAAAACTCTTTATAAAATGGTGGTCCAGAGAATTCTAAAGTCAAGAATTTATTTTAAAAGGGTCACAGATTGATAGTGACCCCAGGTTCCTAACAGAAGCAAATTCCTCTCTGGAAGAATGCTGATTCATCCAGGTTGCAAAGAATGTCCATGAATAAAATTCCATTGAACATGACCTCACATTCAAATAGCACTGAACACATGAGGATAAAAAAAAGATACCATGAGCAAAAGTCAGCAGAAATAAACGCAGCAGAATCAGAATCGGATCTGCAGACTTCAGTTATTGATATATCTTTAAAATATATATGTTTAACAAAACGTTTCATGGTTTACAAATGTTTCTTTATATGTTTTAAAAAATAAAAAGGGGCATTGAAATTATGAGTAAGGGGGAAAAAAGATTATAAAAATGACCAAGCAGTTTTGGAAAAGCACCTAATAGAACTTGTAGAAATAAAAAATAATAATTGGAAATTTTAAAATACATTAAATGGATTAAACAGAAAATTAGACAAATCTGGAAGGAGGATTCATATAAGAAGATAGAGTTGAAATTATTACCCAGATGCAGCAGAGAAGGACAACTAGACAGGGGAGAGTAAAGAGAAAGGATAAGGAGACTGCAGAACACTTAATGTAAATTTAATCCAAGTTCCAGAAAAGTATAAGAGAATGAGGCGAAAATTATATTTGGGAACCAAGTGGCTGAAGATTTTTCAGATCTGATGGACACGATTCAGAAATTAAAATAAATTCCAAGCAGCATAAATAAAAAGAAATCTACAAGATTCAGAAATTAAAATAAATTCTAAGCAGCATAAATAAAAAGAAATCTACACGTAGACCAATAGAGTGAAACTACAGAATAATAAAGCAGAATAGACTATCTTAGAAAAAGCCAAAGACAGAAAGACTGTACACAAAAAAAGAACAATTATTATACAGACAGGATACAATGGAAACCAGAAACAGTGAACTGATGTCTTCAAATTGCTAAGACAAAAAAAAATAATAAAGATTGCCAATCTAAAACTATATAGACTGCATAAATTATATTTAGAATTAAGCTAAAATAAAAACACTTATGGACAACAAAAAATGAGAAATTTTACAATCAACAAAGCCTTATTAAAAGAAATAAATGAATACACTACAGAAGAATGTCAGAAGGAAAAAAAGAAAATCCCAGAGTAAAGATCAGACACAGAAAGTAATGTTGAGCAAAGAAAGTGGTTAATATTTAATGAAATCTAAACAAACATTGACTATATAAAACAAAAAGAAAGTATGCAAAACTTAATATTAAAAATATAGAAAGTCTCAAAATACTTTATATAGTGATCTAATTATGTGCATTATTTGTAAGTAGGGTAAAAATACTAATCGACTTATTAAGTAGGTATGTTAGATGTCGATGGCAAATAAGACTAAAATTACCAATTATTGCTTCCAAATGAGCAGAGGGAAAAACAATAGAGTGAAAAAAGCAAATCAATCCAAAAGAAGGTAAAAGATGGAAAAGGAAAAGTGGAATAATACAGCAAATAGAAAACTCAAAATAGCATAAATAAATCCAAACACATCCAAAGCGTGACAGCCTGGATAAAAATATAAACCTAACTATTAGCTGTTTAGAAAAGATGTACTGACAGTATAAGGACACAGAAAAGTTGAAAGTAAAAGAATGAAAAATATGCTAAGAAAGTACTAACCAAAAAATGTTACTATCGAACGACAACAAAAATACTTTAAGGTCGAGCACATCAAATTGGCCATCTTTACAGAATATTTTAACATAACCCTGTTACATCAAGCAAACAAAAACCAGACAACAAAAAAGACATTTTAATAGCCCAATTAACAAGTTTGGGTTTATGTATCATCCAACAATTGAAGAATATGTATTTATTTTGAGCTACCCAGCATATTTTTTAATGGACCATGTGCTACACCATAAAGCAAG
>NW_007788133.1:0-2374 GCF_000696425.1 Galeopterus variegatus
TTACATTCGCAAAAGTAACCATGGAGACTAAAAGCTTGAATATTTCATTGAACCCGCAAAGCAATGCCAAAGGATACAACAAAAGAAATGCTAAGGTAACTTCAGAGTCAAAGAAGTATCTTATTTTAACATATAAATATGGGCCACTAATTTTTCGAAACCTAAGTACTTAATGAGGGAGAGTAGGAAAAGATGAGTGGATTTACAAATCAACAAAGTGCTTATGTTTCAGTAACTAGTGTTTAATTTTTTATGTGTTTATTGCCTGTTTAGTAGTTTTGCTTATATAACTACATTTCATTAATAAACACATCACATATGTGGGAACTAAGAAACAAAGAAAGAAAGAAGGACCATAATAAAACTTTGAACTTTCAGAAATAGAGGACAGACCTATAGTTACTGGAGGTGGGAAAGGGGGAGTAAAGTGGGGGACAGAGAGGAATTGGGTAAGGACACAAAAAAGTAATTACGATTTGTAATGATGAATGTGCTACTAATATTGATTCGATTATCACATATCATACACCCTTACTGGTAGTCAATTCTGCACACCATAAATATGTATAAATAAAAATAATAAGTAAATAAATAAATAAAACAAAAAGGTCTACATCACAGTCGTCGATATACATTCCTAGATATATGTTCATGAATGTATGAACATGAATTAATCAAATCTATGTTTATAAAAGATATCAGTGATTGAAAAACTTTTTTAGGCTAATGCTATTATTCATATATTATGCTATTAATTTAATCAGAGAATCTATAATAATTCAGAAATTTTCAGGAAAATATCAATTCCTCAATTAGTTTTGAAACGATGTAAGTATTTGGAAATTACAGATCAATATTAAAATGAGCAAATTATTCTCTATAATTTGTAGAATAAAGGCAAATTAGATACAATATATTCATAATGCAATATATTCATCTGCAAATATTCACTTTTATATTCACCTTGTATAATGCCAGGAATACAAATCAGTGTGGGAGATATAATTTTAAACAAAACATAGTTCCTTACATCCAGGAGAACAGTGGGAAGAAAGATATAAATAAGTAAATAATTCCCATACTGTGTAAATGCTCTGATAGATTTAGTTGCCAGATATAAAAGAAGTTCATGAAAGAACATCAAATTGGGGAAATAAAGAATCACTTAGTAAGAGAACTTTTATTTATAAAAATATAAAAGACTGGAGAAGGGATCTGAGATAGACTTCGAGCATGAAGTAGGAAGCAAATTATATATGGGATCTTCACAAAGTTTATAGAAGGATTCAGGTTATGTTTTAATTCTATTTTTCCATGAGCCTTTTGAAGTACCCTCATATTCTTCCTCTAGCCAGCTTCCCACTCACCCTCACAAATCTACCACTGCTATGCCTTGGGAGGAGGAAGGTATATCTGCTAGGTTCTTTCTTCAGAAGCTCAGAAATAAATCCAGAACTGTTTTCTTATTAATCCCTATGTGATAGTTAATTTTATGTGTCAACATGAGCAGACTAATGGATGCACAGATACCTGATAAAACATTATTTTTAGGTGTGTTTATGAGGGTGTTTCTGAAAGAGATTAGCGTTTAAATGAGTAGACTGAGTAAAGACTAATGTGGGTGGGCATCATCTAATCCTTTGAAGGCCCGAATAGAACCAAAAGGCAGAAGAAGCGCAAATTTGTTGACTCTGCTTAAATTGCACATCATTTCTTAGGTAAGGAAATTATTTCTCCTAGTTTTCAGGCCTTCAGTCTTGGACTGTGACTTATATCAGCTTCCCTGGTTCTCCAGCTTGCAGAACACAGATCATGGGACTTCTAGGCCTCCAGAATCTTGTGACCCAATTCTTATAATAAATCTCCCCATATGTATACAAGAATACTTCGAAATGTTCATGGAAAGTTTTGTATTATCAATTCTACTTCTCCATGTACATTTTGAAATACCCTTATGTGTGTGGGTATGTCCATTGCATTGGTTCTCTTTCTCTGGAGAACACTCATTATTACAGCCTAAAAATTGCAGACTAATTAATGTCATTGTATTCTTATGTTAACAGCACTAAGTAGCTCTGATTTGGAAAAATTTAGGTCACTTTCTTCTGTAAGGCCTCCAGAAATAGAAACATTATAAGTATTTCTCAATCTACTTTTCTTTCTTTGGAACTATAATTTATGGATTAAAATCCAAATAGCAGGAACTACTGCATAAACTACCATTTACCAGTTTATATGTTCAGTTATAATATACATATGTGTTTGTATGTGTACATAGTTATGTGTATACATACATATATCTTACATTTGTAGCAACTTCAACAACATACAAAACAATTATGTATCCAGAAAGTATTCTTAGTGGGTAAAAAGT
>NW_007788134.1:0-2374 GCF_000696425.1 Galeopterus variegatus
TTTATGGAGAAACATCATGATTCCAACGAAGAGGTGACCCAGCAGAAGTCAGAGCCATAGAAAGGACTCAAAAAGTTACTGGCAGGAAGAGGCAAAGCCCAGTCTGTGATAAGAAAACTGTAGTGAAAGATGTCAAGAGGTAAACCTCTGAGGTATTGGAAGCAGCAGATCAGCCCTCAAAGTCCATTCCACCCTCCTTTTACTGTGCCTCTTGTATTGCAGAGAATGAAAAGCTAAAATTTGCATATACCAGATTCCCTTGTGACTCAGTTGTAGACAAAATTTAGGTTTGACCAAACGGATGCATTTTTGTGGGATAGTGAAGATGGAAGCAGAGCGATGTTCGAACTCCCGTTGGTTCTGAGGTTCTTACTGACATATCCAGTTGCTGAAGCCATTGTTTTTCTGTATTAATATTAGGAAAATACCAGTTACTAACTTATGGATGTCAAGAGGGAAGAAATGGGGCATTCATTTGCTGATGTCACAAATTTTCTGGAGTCTAAACAGCTTCCTGAATGTGATAGGTTTCTGATATTGTGATTCCTGACTGAAGCCATATCATGCTTTGAAAAATATCTATTCTCATATTGAGAGACAGCTTCTGGCTTCCTAGCATCAGTAGGCATAGTTATTAAAAACATAGATTCTGCAGCCAAATTTTCTAGTTTCAAAACCTGGCTCATACTCTGATTAGCTTAAAACTTGAGCAAGTTATTTATTTCTGTACCCCTATTTTAGCATCTAGAAACTGAGGATAATAAAGTAGCAACCTAAGAAGGTTTTCATGGGGACTAGATAAATTAATATAAAACTACTGATTTCCCTGAAATCTATTCCACTGTGATTTTCCCCATCTCAGATGATAGGAAAAACCTTAGGTTTGTTCTTCGTGTTACTCTTTCTTTTCTATTCTACGCTTAATTCATATGCAAATTGTTTTTTCATCTACCTTTATAATCTGTAACTTCTTACCATTTCTACTGATATCATTTCTAAAACTGTCATCGCCAGCCTGCATTGCTATAATAGCCTTCAAGCAAGTTTTTTGTTTGTTTGTTTGTTTTTCTGTCCTTGACAGTGCATTCTGATCACAATAACCAGAGTGATCCTGTTAAAATTTAGGTCATATCATGTCAAGCCTGTGCTAAAATCCTCTGGTAGTACCCATTCTGCTCATCATTAAAATCAATTTATAACAAGTGTTTATAAGCCTTCACCCAGTGTGTCTCTGTGTAGCCTCTTGGAACTCTTTCTCTTTCTCTGTATTTACTCAGTCCAATCTATCCCTATTGGCCTCGTTTTTACTTGAACACCAGGCATATGCCTTCCTCATAGGACCCTTCTACCAGCTATTTCCTCTTTCCAGGACATTTTTCTTCTGGATATCCACATGGTTGACTACCTTACTTTCCTTCTTTGCTCAGCGATCATCTTCACAATGAGAGAACAGCAAAAAAATCATCATATTTAAAATTTGAACTGTGTTTTCTCCCCACAACTGATACTCTTTACATTTTTTCTCTGCTCATATTTTTCAAATACTTATTACCTTTTAAAATAGTGTATAATATTCTTTTTAACTATGTTTGTTGATTATTGTTTTTTTCTAGGCCCACTAAGATGTGTCCCTCATATGGACATTTATTTTCTCTGTTGTTTACATTGATAAAATTCTAGGGCCAAAAAGAGTGTCTGGCAAAAGATAGTCACTCAGTAAATGATTATTAAGTGAATAAGTGATCAAACAAAAGAAAACATATTAAGTGCTTAATATAATGTCCGGCACATGGTAAATGCCATATAACTGTTGGCTATTATTGTAATTATTATTAATCCTCTCTGGCATAGATTAAACTATTGATCATCACACATCAGGTAAATACTTAACATGTATCCTGAATTGTCTATCTTTCCCTGGGTATTTAATCTATCAAGCCATAAATTTGTGCCTACTCAGTAGCACTGGATCATCAAATGGATGAAAACATACATATGTTTTATGAGCAGAAGATTCACATTCATAGGAAACCTACTCCAGCAGCACTCTTTCAATCTAATACCTTTTAAATGTTATTTTGTCTAGGTATACAATCCTAGGTTGCCTGTTAATGTTTTTTAGCACTATAAAGGTGTTACTCCACTATCTTCTCACTTTTATTTTTTTTCTGACAAGAAATTGGTCCAAGTTAACATCCCCAGTAATTGGACAAGCCACAATAATGTGCGTCCTGATATGATACCCCGAGAAAACACAACATCATTCCTGTAGTGTTCCTCATCATGAAGAAATATCACATAAACCAAAAGTGAGGAACGTTTTAAAAACTAACTGGCCTTGACTCTCCTAAAGCACCAGGGTCAGGAAAAACAA
>NW_007788135.1:0-2374 GCF_000696425.1 Galeopterus variegatus
AAATTTTTTAGTATATTTATTTCTTTACATATTTAATAGCCTGTTTTTCCCCACTACTGAATAAGCTTCTTGAGGCAAAAATTCTAATTTTTTAAATCACCTACCCACTAGCTTATAGAAACATGCTTAGCATGCAGTAGAAACTTAGTAATGGTTGACTCATTAACTAAATCAGTTGGAATTTTTTGTACACTTTGAAACATGTTAAAAATTTTTATATCTTAAAAAAAAATATCCGTAACTATTCAAATTCTACTCTACCTTCTTGAGCTTTCTCCTCCAAGATAAGGCAATTTTTATTAAAATAAATATTTATATGTCTACACCTCTCATTGACTTAGTAATCTACTTTCTTCCTACTCTAAATGTATTCACTTGCTGATCCCAGCCATGTGCATGATTTTGTTTTTATATCTATATGCACATGAATTTACAAATTTATTTCTGTAGCCCAAAATTTCTATATGAGCTGTGGAAATTATTCCTCACTGTCTACTTTACATTTCCCCTTAGATGTGACAAAGGCATGCCAAACTCCACATATCTAAAACTTGAAAAAGCACTTTAATTGTACTTGAACCTAGCCTTTCTCCAACATCCTCTGTCTCAGTGAATGCCACAAATAATCTGTAATTTGAGAATACCAGAAGTATTCCTTTGCCTACTTCTTCATATTCAAACTATTTCAAAGTTTTATTATTTATTGTAAATCTTTTTTAAAATTAAAGGAAACATAGGTACAGAAATAGTATAGATCATCAGTAAACAGCTCAGTAAATTATCATACAATGAGCAGCATTGGAAAATCCTACTCATATCTCTTTCTAGTTATTACCCATCCATTTTCAACAAAACTAAATATCCTGATTTCTAACACCATGAGTTAGTTTTGATTGATTTTGAATTTTATAAAATGGAATCATACAGTATGCATTTGTTTGTATCTTTTATTTATCAACATTATGGTTGCAACATTTATTTATATTTTGGCTTAATAAATAATAATTCATTAATTTTTTATTGCTGTAAAGTATTTCATTGCATTAATATATAAAACTTAATTATTCATTCTTCTGTTGACAATTTCCTGATTATTTCAATTTTTTAAATCACATTAAGTCTGGTGTAAATATTTTTTGTGCAAATCTCTTTGGTGTGCGTGTGTGTGTGTGTGTGTGTGTGTGTGTGTGTGTGTGTGTGTGTGTTGGATTTATCTATGAGTCAAATACCAGGCTCATAGTGAATGTATAGATTCAACTTTGGTAGATAATGACCAGTCTTACTGATTTTTGTGTGTGTGTGTGTGTGTGTGTGTGTGTTGGATTTATCTATGAGTCAAATTCCAGGCTCATAGTGAATGTATAGATTCAACTTTGGTAGATAATGACCAGTCTTACTGATTTTTTTTAAACCTTGAATATTTTCTCTTTCTCTTCATTTATACTTCTATAGCTTTTAGATAAAAATATAAAAGCTACCTAAATTATTGTAATAATCCTCTCTGGTCTTCTGGATCAATTTAGGTTTCTATTCAATAATTGCCTTTCTCTAATCTCATTAATCTTTTTAGAAATGGGAAGATAACCATTACTTATGCTTCTAATACAGGACATTTGAATATGCTGTACCCCATTCGTCACTCCCTCACTTCCTATACAATCACCACTACAGCTGCAGTGTTTGCCTAGTCAACTCCTATTCTTCTAAATTATTGCTTAATTGTATGTACTTATAACACAGTGTGCATAATGAGGTTACAATTGTACATATATTACTGATTTTTTTATAAATCCCTGTCTTTGCCTCAAGACTGAAGCTCTGTAATAGCAGGAATTTTGTTATTTTTCCCCTAAATTTGGATCTTCAATATCTAGAGGCATGACCAGGATGTAATAGGTGTTAGTATACATAGTTGTTGAATGAATGTACTCATGCCTGAATACATGAATAAATGAATGCTATTTACCCTATGTAGGAAACTCTTCCTCTGCCTTCTTTCTATTTCCACCTTTCCTGCTTAACTAAAACTCATCTTTCCGGTCTCAGTTTACTCATTGTTGATGAGGACATTTTTCTGAACCAAGTCTTCGTGAAAATGCTCCTTCCTCCACTGTTCTTTACTTAGCTCAATGTAGCCCTTTGCATATTAACTAGCAATTTATATCTTTTCATTATCTCCTTCACTAGTTTTCTAAGCTCTTTGAGGATAAAGTTGTATGATGTTCACAAGAAAACCCTAGTTCCCAGCAAAAGTATTAAAATAACATTAGTAAAAAACAAGACTTTCCTTTTCCTGTCTCAGGTCTCATTTTTTTTAAGTAAGAAAAGTAAATAATCTATTCATCTTTATTCAATCTAAGGATCTAAGGGTGTC
>NW_007788136.1:0-2374 GCF_000696425.1 Galeopterus variegatus
GTTGAATATCAATACCTATGTGCAATATGTGATGCTCAAATCAGGATAACTAGTATATTCAGCATTACACAACATCATCATTTTTTGTGGCCCTTTACCAATATCTTAGCAACCCCCTCCGCCTTTCTCACTTCTGGTAACCTAAGTTCTGTCCTTTCCTTTTGAAAGTTCAATGTATTATTGTGATCGTTGTATCTTTATTTATTTGTTTGTTTGTTTGTTTTTTTAGCTCCCACTTATGAGTAAGGGCATGCAGTATTTCACTCTCTGTGCCTGGCTTCTTTCACTTAACATAATTTTATCTAAGTTCATCCATGTTGCTGCGAATGGCAGAATTTCATTCCTTTTTATGGCACAGTAGTATTCCATTGAATATATATACCACAAATTCCTTATCCAGTTGTCTGTCAATGGACATTTAGGTTGGTTCCAACTCTTGGATATTGTAAACAGAGCTGCAATAAACATGGAAGTGCAGGTATCCCTTTGACATGATGATTTCCGTTCCTTCGGATATATACCCAGCAGTGGGATTGCTGGATTGGCATGACAGTTCTATCTGTAGTTGTTTGAGGAGCCTCCATACCATTTCCATAACAGTTGTGCTAATTTACACTCCCACCAACAGTGTAAGAGGGTTCCCCTTCCTCATCATCCTTGCCAGCATTTGTTATTCTCTGTCTTTTTGATAATAGCCAAAAAGAGATATCTCAAGGTGCTTTTGATTTGCATTTATCTGATGTTTAGTGATGTTGAGCATTTTTTCATTTGTCTGTTGGCTATTTGTGTATCTTCCTTTGTGAAATGCTTATTCCACTTCTTGGCCCATTTTTAAAAATTGGGTTACTTGGTTTTTAATGTTAAGTTGTTTGAGTTCCTTGTATATGTCGTATAACTTCGTATAATGTATGCTATACGAAGTTATTACGATTGCTTTCTCTCTCTCTGAAAACTCTTTTTTAATTTTTATTGCATAAGTGAAATGAAGATAGTAGAACTATCCACCTCCTAGGGTTGTTGTGAGGATTAGAGGAGATAATCCCCGTGAATCTCAGCACAGTGGTGGCACAGTTTAGGAATTTAAGAACTTCTTTCCACTCTGTATTTGTCAGTTGACTTCTCCCCACTAGACTGCAAAGTCAGTAAGTGCAGAGACAGAGTACTTTACCTCTGAAACATCAGCATCCACCATATACCAGTTGAAAGCAGATGTGTGTTGAACTAAAGAAGGAACCAGTGAATGAAGGGGGTGTGGATGTGGTCAGGACCGTGGCCCTACCAGCTGCAGACACTGGTGTCAAGGAACTGGGTGTCATGGTATTGAGCACTGGGGTTGAGGAAGACGGGCAGGTAGCAGCCCTTGTAAGACCACCTCTGATTGGAGGGAGGGCTTGGTTAGGGGCTGACTGTGTTAATCAGTAAGTAATTCCCTTGACTATTTCTGCCTCGGAGGAAGTCATGCAGGTTTCCAAGGCCCTAATAGCCTGACTCTTGCAGATGCAGAATCTGTGAGCTCCTTCTTTCCACCTGTGAATAACAGGTGAGCTGCAGAAGAGCTCACTGTCACAGAGGAACTCAGCAAGACACAGGGACTTTGATTTTCATATTTGCACGTCATATAAGCCACAATCAATAAAGGACATTGTTTACAAAGTATTGCCATCTACCTTTGAGCCAATTACCTTTCAAAAGCCAAAGCACACCAATAGGAACTCCTTGTTTGTTTGGATTTTATAAATATATAATGATTCAGATGTTTGTGTGCTTAAGGTTTTCTGCTAGCTCTCTTAGATGTTCTTCATGTTTTTGATTCTTTTTTCTTTTTTTGTCTGTTTGGGTTATTTCTAAAAGACTGTCTTTGAGATCAGAAATTCTTTCTTCTGCTTGCTCTAGCCTGCTGCTTATGCTATCAGTTGTAGTTTTTATTTTGTTGAATGAGTCTTTCAGTTCCAGGAGTTCTGCGACATTATGTTTTATGACATTTCTCTCTCAGCAAATTTCCTCCTTCATATCCTGAATTGTTTCCTCATTTCATTACGTTGTCTAACTGTCTTCTTGTATCTCACTGAGTTTCTTTAAGATTGTTACTCGGAATTCCTTTTCAGACATTTCAAGAGTTTCCTGTTGCTTGGGATCTAGTATTTGAGAATTTTAGTATTCCTTCGGTGATGTCATATTTTTTTGTTTTTTGTTTTTTTCATATTTCTAGTATCCCTGTGTTGATGTTTAGTTATCTGGTGGAGTGGTTGCTTCCTGTATTATTCTGTGGTGGCTTTTGAGGAGAAAGACTCCCTCCTGTAGATTTGTTATATATTGCCCATTGGTGGGGTGTTTTCAGTTTTCGTTCCAAGTAGACTCACTTGTGCTAGGTAGA
>NW_007788137.1:0-2373 GCF_000696425.1 Galeopterus variegatus
CCTCCCAACAGTCCAAGTTTGTTCAAGGTCCTTCTTTCTTCTCAGCTTTGTTTCTTCCCACTCTCCTCTTCATTAGCCCCTGCACTCTGTGCTCCTGTCACGCCCAATTACTTACTAGTTCCTGAACTTAACTCCATGTTTTCAGAATGTGCTGGCCACAATGCCTGGAATGCCCTTTTACTTCCTTTTTCACTTATTGATCTCCTGTATGTCCATCAAGGCCCAATTTAAAGGGCCCTCGCTGAGAAACTTGTAGTTGCCAGGGCAGTCAGCAGAGGCCTCTTCAATGTTCCTGTATCTACTTCTACAACCAGTATTATTAGAGCTCACACAGTCATTCAGCAATATTTCTTTGGCACCTTCTGTGTGTCAGACATTGTTTTGGACATTATGAGTACAGCTAAAAACAAGCCAGATGAGGTCCCTGGTATCATGGAGCTTATATTGGATATTGGGTTGGGGACAGGAGTTGGGGGTAGGAAAGGGGGAGATAGACAATAAACACAAGACCAAGTTAGCTCTGAAGAAATCCCGTCCCTCTGTTAGAATTGTCTGGTTTTGGCTGTCTTCCTCACAGGTGGTCCTCCTCCAGTTGAGGGTCATCTCTTTGCCTCCAGAGCCCAGCAGACAAAGACAGTCACGGTTAACTGGTGAATGAATGAACACAAACTGCAGACAGGGACTTCAGCACACTGCACATATTCCCACCTCTGCTCTTCTGCTCTCCCCACAACTTTTTTCTTGTTAATAGTTTTTTATTGAGTACTGATAATATGCAGAGGTGTTAGACGGAGATCTCTTTTAAAGAAATTTCTGTGTAGGAAAATATATCTAAAGCTCAATACCTAAATGGATTCTCATTTTATCTTTACATTCTATTTAGGTACATATTCTCCCTGTTTTATAAGCAAGAAATGGAGCCTCAAAGAAGTTAAAAAAGGACCCCGGGGCACTACCAGGTTGTATGGAGCCAGATGCTTCAAGAAGCCTCTTGTCCCAGGTGGCCCAGCCTGCTCAGCCCCCATTGGTCTTGTCCCCTCTGTGATTCCTTTCCTATAGAGAAGTAAAGTCTCCTCCCCCACCAGCTCCTGGCTAGGGACCTAGCCTTTGTCCCACAGCTTCAGTCATCCATAGGTTTCTATGCGGTAGCATTTGACCTTCCAAGACGAGAGGATCCTAGGGTGGAGGTCAAGTGCCCAGTCACATGAGCAACTTGGGCATGGCCTCCTCAAGGCCCCCAGAGCAAGGCTGGTTGTGTCACCCCAGCTTGGGTGATATGCCACTACCATGATCCAGGAAGAGGGACAGGAGGATAGCAAGGCTGGCACTCAGGAGGGGGTAACCTCAGCTGGGCCCCAGCTGGACGAGGCTGGGCTGGGCTCCTCTGGCTGACTGGTGCGGAGGACAAGCCTGAAACAGAGCCCAGCCTCCCTCCGCAGCCCTGAGCCTCCAGCCCCTCAGAGTCCTGGCCCTCCACTGAGCCCTATCACCTCTGTGAGCTCTCCTCCCCTCCCCCAAGCCTTTCAATGAAGGTCTGTGGGACAGCAACTTTCTAAGATTTTGTATGTGTCAAAATGTCTCTATTTTGCCCTTTCATTTTGATGACAGTTTGGCAAAGTATGGAATTCTAGGTTCATAATTATTTGCCCTCAGTACTCTGAAGATACTATTACATTGTTTTTTTGGCATCTGTTGTTGCTGATGAGAAGTTTACTGTTGATTCAATTATTGGACCTTTGTAGATAAGCTGTCTTTCCTCTCTGGTAGCTTTTAGAGTTTCCTCTTCATTCTTGATATTCTACACTTTGACTACAAGTTGTCTAGATGTAGTTTTGTTTTGTTTTTATTTTTTAAGATACCTCATGTCTTATTTCTGGAAAGCTTAGTCACTCTTTTCAGTATCTCTTTCTGAAACTAATAATACATATGCTGGAGTTACTCATTCAATCTTCTATGTCTCTTTTTTTTCATATGTTTAATCTCTTGTTCTATGCTTCATTCTGGAGGATTTCCTCAGTTCTGGCTTTTAAGTCATTAATTCTTTCTTCAGCTGTATTTACTCTACTAACCTATGTACTATTTTTGTTTTTTTAATGTCAGTGACTTTAGTTTTCATTTCTAAAATTTCTAGATAGTTCTGTTCATTTCTGCTACATGTACCTGCTTGATATCTTTCTGTTCTTGTTTTATAGATGCTATTTCTTCCTTTATCCTCTTGAAGATTTTAACTATACTAAACTTTCTTCTAGATTGCTCCATTCTCTCTAGGTCCTTATTTTATTTTATTTATTTTATTTTTTTGTTTTAAAAGGTGACCTGTAAGGGGATCTTAACCCTTGACTTGGTGTTGTCAGCACCATGCTCACCCATTGA
>NW_007788138.1:0-2373 GCF_000696425.1 Galeopterus variegatus
ATCTAAGTGAACTCATCAGACTAAGCTCATTGACATAAGTAAACTCATCAGACCAAGATCAGCGATCGATGTAAACTCATCAGAGCATCCTAATCAGTCTAATAAACTCATCAGTCCAAGCACATCGATATAAGTATACTCATCAGACCGAGCTCATTATAATGTTGAAAATAGTGCTGCCTAAATAAAAGTACATCAAGCATGCGGAACTCTACACACTGAGGCAAAAATTTAACTAAGAGACTCTGATGATGCAAAGTCGACCTGTCAATTATATACGTTTTATTTCAACTTAGTATGTGTTTATTACATTCTCGCCAAATGTCAGGTATTATTTTGGATGTTAGAGGAAAATAAAGACAAAATTCCTGATCTCGAAGAGCTTTTAATTCTGTAGGAGATAATAATGCATGGACAGTGAGGATAGAGACAACCAACATCAACATGATTCAACTATTGAGATCCGTGACTGAGACTTAAGTCACCAAATTCTCTGTTCTAGGAAATTCTTGCCCAGGAGGAAAAAACGAGAAAGCTTTAGAAAATTATTGCAAAACTAGTTTTTTGTGCTTACGGATTGCTCATCTGGGCAAATAACTGTCTTGTCTGAATAGTAGATTGTTTACCTGGGCAAACAACTTACTTATCAGACAGCTGTTTGCTTATAAATTGCAATCCTTACTATGCCCACCAATCCTAAAATATTGTTTCCTAAACTCTGCACAACTCAGCCCAAGTTTATTCTGTTTCCTTTTTCAAAGACCTTTCTTCAGTTCAGATTGCTAAGATTCCAAAACCCTATAAATATCTACCATAGATTCCCTCTTTTGTAACACTCCTACAACTCTGATAAAGTGGTGTTTTCCATTTCTCAAGTAAATTTACTGAAATCAGCTTTGCTTAACAGATAATTCCAATATAATGTGTTCATTTTCATGATAGAGATACACAAGAGTTCCTGGAGGAAAAACGCCCGAGGAGATTGCTTACAAAGTTACACACACACATGCAAACACACACACAAATATATCTGCATATGTATAGATTTTTTAAAATTGTGAGATTTCAATTTGCTTTGTGCAATTGTGAGATAATAGCAATGCCAACCCAAGATGTTTTCTTGCCAAGTTTCCCCACCTTCTCTTTGCCTCATCAGAGGACCAGCTTGGCATGACTAGCGAGGGAGAATCTCTCAAATAGACAAGGTTGTAGTTTTTTTTTTTAATTCAGTCACCTTTGAAATTTTTAAAGAGACAGCTACCTAAGTGGGTATAAAACCATGGGCCATATTCATGTGCTCCTACCTGTCTTTCCATCATCTCATTCCCTAGTGGATTGACAGATGGCATTTGCCTTCTTGAGCCCTATCATGGAAGGAAGATGAAGCAGGAACACTCTTAAGTTGTCCTAAGGATGCTTGTCTATTTGAGAGTGACCTCACTTTTAGTATCCACTTATTTCTTTCCTATACCTCATTACTTCTTAGTAACCAGAAAGTGTGATAGAGACCATGAGACAACAAAGGAAGAAGCAGGTAAATTTGAATTTGAATCTTTTCTCTGCCCCTTACTAACTGGTGATCTTAAGTAAGTTGCAAAAGCTTGCCGTGCTTCAATTTTTTTAAAAAAAATTTAAAAATGGATTATTAAAACACATACACATAAATATATATATTTACTATAAAATGTATAATATATATAATATATATGTTTTAAAAGTAAATACATTGAACTTTCAAAAGGAAAACTGAGGTTATCAGAGATGGGAAAGGAGGAGCAAGCAGAAGGGAGGTATTGATAAAGGGCCACCAAAAATGATGACATTGCGCCGCTTGGGAGCATGGTGGCGCTCCCGCCGAGGGTTCGGATCCCATGTGGAGACCAGTTCCCGCTCACTGGCTGAGCGCGGTGTGGGCACAACACCGAGGGTTGCGATCCCGTTGCCGGTCAGTAAAAAAGCCAAAAAAAAAAAAAGGAAAAAAAAAAAAAATGATGACATTGTATATTGTTGAATATAATAATTATTCTGATTTGATCATCACATATTGCACACAGGTATTGATATTCAACTCTGTACCCCAAAGATATGTACAATCAACTATGTTACAAGAAAAATAAAAATAAAAAAGGTAAAAAAAAAACCCAAAAAAGAGTAACATGTGCTGAATAAATACTAAATGTCTTATTTTTCAGACTTAAACCTCATTTCTTTTTCCTTGAAAAATACCACTTCTCTCACCCATCTTCACAATATTTACTTTCCAGTCCTGTAGTTTACCTAATTTTAAATTGATATAAAAAGCAATAGCATATACTTAGGAAATATTAGCAGAGGTAAGAATAGTGATTTCACTTTTAATTTCCAAAACTAGCT
>NW_007788139.1:0-2373 GCF_000696425.1 Galeopterus variegatus
AATGTTTTACATCATTATAAAACAAAACTTAGTTAAAATGAGACAAAATAAAAACAAATCCAATTTTTTAAATGAAAAGCATGAAACTTGAGGCACTGGACACATGACACAAGGGGACATTGCTCCCACTTGGCCCTTGGTCCACATGCATGAACTGCCCATGGGGATTTTGTGCTAGGATCCTGGCCTGGAATAGTAACCCATTAAGTTTATTTGTTGAATAACTCAGTGGTTGACTTAAAGCCTAGGCAATGGGATGGGCCGAGCCTGGGGAGGGGCATTAGTGCTATGACTGGCAGAGAACGTCTGGCCAGGCGGATCCAAGTGCAATGTCGAATGACATGCCATCTCAACTGGGGTCTTGAAGGCAGAGCCTGAGATAAAGACTTATTTGTAGGGGGTTTATTTGGGTAGTGATCTCAGGAAGCCAGAGTGAGGGATGGGGAGACTGAGGCAGGGAAGGGTTAGGACCAAGATAAGGAGGCTGTTACAGACTGAATGCTCTGTCCCCCATCAGATTCATATGTCAAAGCCCAAACTCCCCAGTGTGCCTGCTTGTGTTTGGAGAGGGAGCCTCTAAGAAAGTAATTCAAAAGGAGGTTGTAAGAGTGGGGCCCTGCTCCAGTGGGACTAATGTCCCCATAAGAAGAGACACCGGAGACTTTGTTCTCTTCCTGTTCCCCCTGTGCTCACGCACAGAGGAAAGGCCATGAGAGGACATATGAGAAGGCAGCCGTCCGCAAGCCAAGGGAAGAGCCCTCCCCAGAGACCGGGTCTTCTTGGCTCCTTGATCTTGACTCCTACTCTCAGAACTGTGGGAAAATAAGTTTCTGTTGCTTAAGCCACCCTGTCTGTGGTATTGTGTTATGGCAGCCCTAGCAGACTAATACATGTGCATCCTTGAGGCCACTGCTACGGGCCACAGCAGTTCGGGTCTGCTGAGATCTTCTGAGGAGGCTTTGGAATTGTCAGCCCAGAGGACAGGAGCTGGGGCAGCATTTACCATCGGCTTCTCTGCCCCGCAGGTCGAATGTGGGCCCTGGGAGTGTTGGCTTCCTGCACCTGTGGGCTGCTCGTGTGCACAGGCTGGGCATGTCTCAGTAGCCTCCGTGGTCATGGAAGCCCTGGGGCAGAAGTGAAGGTGCTGTCAGCTGAAGCCTGCATGCAACGGTCCACCCACCATGGCTGAGTTTAGGGGTGAGGCTGAGAGCATGTGAGTCGGGGCACCAGAGGTGTCTGCTCATGGACACCTGCTCTGAGCTGGGGGGTCAGGGTTCAGGAGGCCCAGGGTTAGGAAACGGGAGTGAAAAAGCACACAGGCCGAGCTCATTGGCAGGACATCAAAGGCCAGGGTCAAGTGGCCAGAGCTTCAAGGAGTGTGAGGGGCCAGCCGGCCTTGCAGGCTGTTAAATGACAAATAAATGGAGTCTGTCGGTTCTTCCCAAGAGTCCCTGCCGCTGCCTGCCTCTTGCAAATGGCCTTTTACTATTGCTATTACCTGCCGGAGTTTCAACTCTTCTCCCTCTCTTCACTCCGTCAGATGTGTGCCAGCTAATGAACAGTGGAATAACTTGCTGGCAGGCCGCCGAATATAGCAAAATGTCCAGAATAACAAACGTTTGTTAAGCAAATGAATGAGTAATTCATAAACGGAAACGGGTATGTGGCCAGCCAACCATCTTCGTTCCTATTTTAAGTCTTCAGTTTTATTTCTTTAGATTTTCCCCCCACCTAGTCATTTGTTTCATTTAGCATCTGTTTCTTTCCCTATGGAATTTCTGTATTTGATAAAGATGACCGTTATGACTGTATCTCGGCTTGGGATGTTTTCTGCTGGCTCCTCCTTATGCTGGATTTTAAGTTCATTGGACGTGGCTTCTCATTTTCTTAATCCCCTTGTTTTTCATCTCTGTTGCTAGCACCCCTCCTGGAAATCCTCAGGACCAAGCACACCATCACGGGCTTCGTAACTGGTGACTTGGAAGCCCGTTTGGTGGAGTCCCGGTCTTTGGCTTTGAGGCAGGCGTGTGCACGTATGTGAAACAGCCAGTACCGTTGCGAGGCCCTCGAGCCGGGCGACTTCCTTCTCCCATCGATTCCAATCCTCATTGAGCTAATTGGCTCCAAGTTTCAGAATGTATTTGCTCATCCCTCTCAGTCATGGTATGTGATAGAGCAGGTCCCCCTGCCAGCTGACTCCTTGGACAGGTCCTGGGGTTACAGTATCCCTACCTAATGCCTGCAGAAGTCTCTGTTCTTTGGCTTCAGTGGTTACTGACCACCCCAAGCTATGGCCTTGCGTCCAGCAAGTGCATGTGAGAATGAAGGCAAGTGAAGGCCTCTGTCCATATTCACCCCTGGAAAAGCCACTGT
>NW_007788140.1:0-2372 GCF_000696425.1 Galeopterus variegatus
ATATTGTTTGTGTGTGTGTATATATAGATCAATAGAGGGCATATTAAAAGTTATAATTTAAGTATGAAGAAATAAGTGCTATCAGAACACCCTGAACTACTTTTTTTGGTGAGTCAGCATTTTTTGTTGTTGTTGTTGTTGTTTGTTAGTTTTTAATTTCTAATGGCAGTAAAGTCTTATATCTAAATGTGTAAGGGCAACTTTTCCATTCTTAAGAAACTCTTTGGAATCATAGCATAGGCAATGGAGAAAATTATGTATCTCACAGAATTAAAAACAATAAATATGTTACATAATATCCAGCATACACTAATCATTTGCTATGTGCCAAATTCTTTTCCAGTTGCTTCTGAAATGCCCACTTTAATCTCCATATCCACATGAGATAATTACCATCTTCTTTTAAAAAATGGCACAACTAGTATGAACCATGAATGAGAAAATAGTTGAGAAATAGATGGTACTTAAACCTGTGGTCATAAGCAATGTAACTTAGTTGAGTTAGGCAAACATAGAATATTTATTATACAAGTGCAGAGATCGACAAGGAACTTTCATTCTAGTTTGGAAAGCATACTCTATTGGTATTTAAGGCTTGTAACATCACATATGATTTTGAATATAAGATGACCAGAGAAGACTTTCTAGGTAGAAGAAACTATATTTAAAAATAAATAACCATGGATTTGTTTGGAATTACATGGCTCTTTTTTTTTTTTTTTTTTACTGGAAGTAATAAGTGAGGCTGGAAGAAGAGTAGGTAGTAAGGAAACAGTAATAAGCAATGCCTAGTTTGACTTTCATCTTGCAAGTGTGGAATTTACCATTTGGGTGAAGTTAAATACCCAAATTAAATTACAAAACATATAAAATTAATAACTTTAATAAAAATAAATTATTTGAATACTAACTATCATGCCACACAGTCAGCTTAGCATAGGCACAGCCATGTTGACTACAGCTCACCCTGTCCTCCTACATCCTCCTTTCCCTCAAGGTCGGTGCATTCCCATACGAACATATTGTACAAAACAGGAAACCTGTGAAGCTATTATGGAATGCTGAGT
The DNA here is from genome assembly GCF_000696425.1 of Galeopterus variegatus. Classification (NCBI taxonomy): domain Eukaryota; kingdom Metazoa; phylum Chordata; class Mammalia; order Dermoptera; family Cynocephalidae; genus Galeopterus; species Galeopterus variegatus. The sequence goes on from NW_007788140.1 coordinate 1,068, forward strand.
TCTCAGAATAGTTGCCCAACTCCTCCCAAGACAAACCCTATAAAGCCTCTGCTAGTCTTAATGAGGGTGGAACACTGATCCTTCAGTTTCCCCTCCAGGTTTGCTGGAGTGAACTCCCTTGCTTGATATTGTTTGGCTTGGAGTCTTTTATTCTGATTGTCTCATTGACCTAACATCAACTAATGAAAAAAAATTAATGCTTAATATATCTATAAAAATGGTCAAATGCTGTTATTTGAATGTACTTAAAAACAGTGAGGCAAAACTCTACACATCTTCTTTTCTTCTAATTATCAGTTGCACTTAAAAAATACATGTAGAATATTTGTGAATTTTCTCACATTTTAGGCAAAAATACATTTTATTTCTGGAAAGCAAGTAGAATGACTAGAATTACTAGCTATGTAATCTGCCTAGTTCTCATTAAAAAATAAGAATTATGAAATATTTCTGAAGTAAAACAAAATAAAGCAACACAAAGAGAATTCTTGATGATTTGCTAAAGATAATGGCAGATTATGATTAATCAGATACTTTCTGGTAGAAATTTGCAATTCAGAAATTTGGGGGAGGATAAAATATTTGTCTACACTTAGTTCCAAACAGTAGTAAATAACTTTATAAATTTCCAATTATTTTTTATATTTGCCGCAAATCTCCTCAGCTGAATTTCAGTTTCATACTGTGTCTCTCTCTGTATTTCCACCCTGTCTCTCATGGGGCATCACAACACCCTTTTTTGTACTAGGAGCTTCTAGTCTTTTGATAAACAAACTGTTTATTTATATCTCTTTCCATATTTTTCTAATTCAAATAAATAGAGAACTCCCTTTCCTCAAGAAAACAGTACTACAGGATATATTTTGACATGTATTAATCTCATTTATACCTATAGAAAAGCTGAAAAAAGACTGAAAGATTTATCTTTTTACTGTTTTCCTTAGGCTCTCTCCCCCTTTCCCTCTTCTCCTGTATCTTAAGTTCCAGATTGAAGAAAATGTTGCTAATAAATGAGGTCAAATTATTTATGAATGGTAAAAATATGAAGGTATGGGTAAATAAAAAAAATTCAGCTGCTGTGGAATAAAATTATCAATCATTGGCTGCAGGGAGTTTATATGAATTTCAGTGTATCCAAATATAATTGAAGATTTTTCTAAGACTAAAAGTGATAATAATAGGTATATAGTTTCTACATTATTAAAATGTGCCTGAATATGCTACATACTCAATACATTTAGTTGTCCATATTCAATAGAACAACCATGTATATATTTGATAAATGGGGATCAACTACATATAGTT
>NW_007788141.1:0-2372 GCF_000696425.1 Galeopterus variegatus
TAATGGAACTTTCTGTGACCTCTTTTATAAGGGCACCAATACCATTCATGAAGGCTTTGCCCTCATGACCTCCCAAAAGGCCTCAACCCTAAATATTGTCACATTGGGGATTAGTTTTCAAAATATCAGTTTTTGGGGACACAGTGTTCAGACTATGGCACCCTGGTTATGCTGAGGTCTTGCTTCCCATAGGCTTCTCCCAGCCAATCACTGAGCATGGCAGGAATTCTAAAGTTAGCCTGTTCCAGATGGTCTAGTTCAGCTCAAGGACCCTGGCAGTCTTGCCAAACCTTTCTGACTACACTGGGGTCTAGAACACTTCTACCCAATCTTTCTCCCCTGTTTCCTTCACTTGGGAGTCAAATTTGCATCGTGGACTGATGGTTCTCCCAGATTTCTCCATGTCCCTCCCCATTTTCTTTTATAGACATTTCCCCTAAAAGAATCCTTGCATATTTAATCCCATTTTGGCCTCAAGTGTCAATAGTTCTGAGGTTGAGAAACCCTGATTTAGAGAGTTAATAACAGTTGGAGTTGGATATCAATATTGATCCAATTATATTGTGATTCCCTCGAGATAGAGCTCTCTGGGATTGGCCCGGATGGCAGATGCTGTACTAAAGAAAAGTTCGTTTCTGAGAAGCATTCAGAATAAGACAAACAGTGTCCTGTTCCCAAGATCAAAACCAAGATTGTCACATTGGGGATTAGTTTTCAAAATATCAGTTTTTGGGGACACAGTGTTCAGACTATGGCACCCTGGTTATGCTGAGGTCTTGCTTCCCATAGGCTTCTCCCAGCCAATCACTGAGCATGGCAGGAATTCTAAAGTTAGCCTGTTCCAGATGGTCTAGTTCAGCTCAAGGACCCTGGCAGTCTTGCCAAACCTTTCTGACTACACTGGGGTCTAGAACACTTCTACCCAATCTTTCTCCCCTGTTTCCTTCACTTGGGAGTCAAATTTGCATCGTGGACTGATGGTTCTCCCAGATTTCTCCATGTCCCTCCCCATTTTCTTTTATAGACATTTCCCCTAAAAGAATCCTTGCATATTTAATCCCATTTTGGCCTCAAGTGTCAATAGTTCTGAGGTTGAGAAACCCTGATTTAGAGAGTTAATAACAGTTGGAGTTGGATATCAATATTGATCCAATTATATTGTGATTCCCTCGAGATAGAGCTCTCTGGGATTGGCCCGGATGGCAGATGCTGTACTAAAGAAAAGTTCGTTTCTGAGAAGCATTCAGAATAAGACAAACAGTGTCCTGTTCCCAAGATCAAAACCAAGTTGCTCTGAGAATGCATAAACTTAATCCTTGCCCTTCCTTCCTTCCTTCCTTCCTTCCTTCCTTCCTTCCTTCCTTCCTTCCTTCCTTCCTTCATCCCTCTCTCTTTTATGACCCCAATGACCTTTTATCTCTTGCCTCAAGATCGTAGTTAGTAACTGACAATGATTATTCTACAGTTCCATCATGAAAAAAAAATTCTCATGTAAGCAGTTTACAATGACTTTTTGTTTGAAATTTCTCATGGTTCAGTTTCAGGTAAAGGGTGAATGTTCTTGGAAAGTTTGAAGTTATTCAGAAAAGTTATTTTAGAATTACTATCATAGAGTAGTTTCTGGGCTTTTAGATCTGGAAATATTTTCTTACCAGTTGTCCATTCATTACTCAGAGATTTGGGTTAATAAATTTATCACTTAATAATAATTTTTTCCTCCTCTTCAGTTTTTACACATTTGTACACATTTAGTTTCACTTCTTCTGTTAACACTGCACCCCAGATTAAAGCTGAACTCACTCCAACTTCAAGTTCTAACTGGGTCAGGTTTGCTAAGGATTAAGCCCAGTTTTATCAACGTTTTTTTATAAAATTGACTTGAGTTTCAAGAGCGTAATGAAACCAGAACTTGGGGGAGTTTAGAATATAGTCTGGTCTCGATTTGTCTGTTCTATGAAAACCATGGTCTTGTTTCATCTCCACTAAATTTGGATAGTTAAATTAACAAAAAATAGTGACTGGTAAATCCCATCAATCCATGGAATACAGTAGCACTTTCTAAGAACAATACACTTAGAGGGGAAAGGAAGTATGGCATTTTTCATGTGAGATTTGCCAATAAAGTGAAAGATATTCTAAAATAAACATGTCAGAATTTATGTGAGTGTTGGTCTCTTCTGAGTGTGACCTTGGGTATCCAAGCAGAACTTATGTATGTATCATATCTCGTCTTGATCAGGTTTTTATTTTAAACCCGTGTTCCCAAATGTCTCAGCTCCCCCATTGGTCTCACCTCACCTATAGCTGTTTAACCTCAGTCCTAGTTGAAGTGGTAAGGGTTTTCACTCAAAGAGGCTTAGTGTTATCACTAT
>NW_007788142.1:0-2372 GCF_000696425.1 Galeopterus variegatus
AAGTAATAAATATTTTGAATGAATGTGTACATGTATATAAAATGCCTAGAATGCTCCCTGGCTCACAGTGGGTACTTAATAAGTGGTTATGAGTTTCAGGTTAAATTATGCATACATTATTTAAGGGTAGATATATAAATTACAGGCTTTTAAGCTTCTAGTTACTTTTTGTCTAAATTTCATTTAGTGACATACCAATGTCATAGAAGCCAAAATTTTAACATGTGTTACCGTTAGAATAGTGTTTATCTTTAAAAAGCTAGTAACAGTTTTTAAGGATATTGGGTCTTTGGCAGGTGCAGAAGTTTCTGGATTAGAAATAGAAATGCTTCTTTTATGAAGACATAGATTGACGTCATATATTTTGTAAATGAATCACTTTACATTTCTAGTTAAACAACTTACAGCAATGAAAGCCCAGACTCCTGCTGTACAGCTTAGCAAACAACTGGGAAATACGTGTTTTAATGTAACTTTGGGGCATCAACTTCTATTCACTAAATCCCAAGCACTTAGACTGAAAAATCAATTCGTAGACAGACCCATCACATAGAACTTTGAAGCATTCACTAACTGGTCTAGCAATCTTTCAGTAATGATAATTGCCTAGAAAATTTTGCAGAGGACTGTCAGCTGAGGACTTTCAGCTGTTAGGACTCTCAGCAGCTGTGGAATAAGCCATTCAATCCAAAAGCAGGATCTGTGTCACTATTGGTGGGTAGATGGCAAGATGGAGGGTGGTTGGCTGGTGTGCCTGGTGGATGGTTGGTGGCTGCTGGCTGATGAAGGGAGGGGCACACTCAGACACTAAGTCTTCTCAGTGTTGACTTAAGAAAAAGAGCAGGTATCGTTCGTAAGAATGTAGGACTATGCATCCAGCCTCAAAATAGCCACCTTGCCTTCTTGTGACTGTTATCACATATTTTTCAATGGCTGGGCCAGGATGGGAACTGACCTTTGTCTGTGAAGACACCACTTGACCTGTTCTTTATTTTCTATTTCTTTCTAACAGTTAGTCTTCTTTAGTAGAAAGCATTCCCAAGTGGTATTCTCTCTGGTGATTTCTCTCTTTATGCATTCTTTATATCTTAATTAGGCTTAGAACTTTAAGAATAGAAATATTGATATTATTTGACTTTTGCTGAATTTTTTTGTTTGAAAAGTCACCCTTCCTATTTTTATGCTACATTTTTTTCTTTGTTTGCCTATAATTGTGGGAATATTAGCATGTTTGACATTCTTTTCCTTCCTCTTCCTTTTTTTCTTCCTCTCCCCCTCTCTTTCTTTTTCATCTTTCTTTTTACCAACAAAGATTTATTTAGATAAGTGCTTCTAGGGGCTACAAAGATGAATAAGTTGACATGGACAAAGACTACTGTAACACGAGCCATGAAGTGACGACGGCTTTCAGAACGTTAATATAATGTACTTCTGGGATTCTCTGCATGCAAGGATTGTTTTAAAATAAACTCCAAACCAATGTGATTTAGATTATTGTCCTGGTGCCAGATTTCTTGCCCTGAGAGTTAGATGACTCTTGTGGCCGGTGTGCTCACTGGCTGAGCATGGTGCAGACAGCACCGTGTGGAAGGTTGCACTCTCCTTACTGGTCAAAAATAAAAAAAATAAAAATAAAAAATAAAAAACTGAAGGCAAACTCAAATTCAGTAATTCTAGGAAAATTTACTTATGAAAGAATTCATTGCGTAGGTGTGAGCAGGGTGGAGGGGAACCTCATGGCATGGTGTAGGAATATAGGGCTAGTATGAGTGGAGCTGTACCCCAGCAAGCCTTAAGAGACAGGGCAGGGAACTGTTACTTGAACCCAGAAAGAAAAAGAGAGGGGTGTCCATGGAGGAGTGGTGGCCTTCTGTAAGGGACATGGGCAGCCTGAGGCAACCTAACAGGGAGGGAACCTAGGGAATACAAACCCTGATCTCGTTGTACCTCCCTGCCTCCAATCGCCTGCTGGTTGAACCCAAAGAGAAGTCATAGGGTATCATGATCCATATTTGTCTGTCCAGGTCAGCCTTCTGGAACAGTAGTTGGCAAAACTAGAGACATCCATATCTATAGTTCTAGCCCTAACCTTTTTCCTGGGCTTGAAATAAATCCAGGACACCCAAAACATCTTCCAGTTGAAACTAACCCTATTTACAGTCTTTTTGTTTATGTTAATGGAGTCTTAATTTCCACAGTTCCTTAAGTTCATAACACCAAAGTCTTTGAGGTCCACTTATTCCTTCTACTAAATAGTGAACTTGAGGGCACAAGCTATACTTTACCTGCCTTTATACCTTTGTATTCTAGATACAAATCTTTTTATCAGGATTGTGTTTTGTAAATATTTTCTCCCAGTTGGTGGCTTGTCT
>NW_007788143.1:0-2372 GCF_000696425.1 Galeopterus variegatus
TCTTTGTAAAGGTCAAACCTTCACCAGAGAGTACAATGTCACAGTTTCTTCCTGCGACAGTGGGAGAGAGAAAACAGTGCAAAAGTTTAAGCTTTCCATAAAGGTCAACAGAAGTCATGTTGGACCAACAGCAGTAGAAAAGCCTCCAAATTTCTACATAATTTGAAATCCATGAACAAAGACTGGGGATATTTGGAAAGTCAAATATCTCTTTCAGGCAATTAGTTAGGAGAGTGTGTTTCATGTTTTTGTTGTTGTGTTTTTGTTTTGTTTTGTTTTAGGTAAGCTTTTAAAATAGCCTACCTATTTTCTCTGTTTGTGTAAACAAAGTGCCCTATGTGCATTCTGTCCTAAGGAAGTCATATAATCACATTCACATATGTCATACAATAAAGACACTGCCCTTGGTCATCACTTTTGGATTTCAGGAAAATGCATAGCTGTAGTCGCCAACAGAACATGTAATTTATGTTAAATTTCATACTGTTTTTAACAATATTAAATTAAAAGCTAAAGGCAATTGTCAGGCCACTCTGTGGACCTTTTTCTTAGAATTCTCCTCAGTACTGAAGTGCTAGAAGATGATAATACCCAGGCATCCTTCATCTGTATGTGACATTTCAGAGGCTCTAAAACGAGGCATAGTATACTATGTTTCAAAGTCACTATGTCGAATCCTTGTTTAGCCAATCCCCTTGGACATGTTTGAGACCATGGATATGTTTGAAATACAACCAGCCTTGTAAAATGGGTGAAATCTGAAACTTGAAATCAGATCAGTATTTGGATCTGTTCCTGCTACTGAGAATCTGTGTAAGATGGGTCACGTTTTTGAGTCCGTATTCTACTTTGTCAGATAAACGTAATAGTAGCTCCTTACATGGATTATTCTGTGCAACAAATTCATTAGTGTTGTGACATGGAATGTTAACTAAATCATTATGCAAATGCTAGTTATTTCTTAGAGAAGCTTAAAACCTTTATCTCCCACACCCCAAGGACTCTCCACCTACCGTCCTCTCGTAGCACCTGTAATTCCACACCACTTACGGACATCATAGACAAACTCATTCTGTATTTTTCTAAAAGAAAAATCTGATGGAACAATGATGATTCAAATTATATTGGGAGGAATTTTGGCAACATATCTTCTTTAGAATCCTTGGCATGGATCAGAGGGATAAACACTTGAAGCTGGAAGAACTCCTATTTCAATCTTCCAGAGAGTCAATTATGTTTATCTGGTATCATAGTATGAGCCTCAAATACTTACATTTTTGAAAGCAAGTCACCTCCCCAATTCCAGCACTAAATATAAAAACTGAAATAGCTTTAGATAATGCTATATATAATGCTAATATATCTCCAGAAAATGATCCTCATTTCTACTCAAAATTAATTACCTAAGATACAAGATCCTATAACTTTTCTCAATGCATAAGAGATGTTTGGCTGCCATTGTGATTTGAGTTTTCATACAAACCCAATTTAATTCTAAAACAGAACATCTATCTTTTTCTTACTAATGTGTAATTTTCTTGTGCTTAATATGGAAAAATTTACAGATATAACCCTAGAAAATTACAAATAAGATGTATACGTTCAGAGAAAGAGTTCAGGTGAAGTTACTCTGTGTATCACTATGTGCTTTTTAAACACCAAACCTTTTTTTTTTTTTTGTCTTTTGTCTTTTTCCGTGTCCGGCAACGGATCGCAACCCTCAGTGTTGCCCCCGTACCGGACCGGGGACCGGCAATGGGATTGCAACCCTCGGTGTTGCTCCTGCGCCTCACTCAGCCAGTGAGCGGGAGTCGAATCCTTGTTTAGCCAATCCCCTTGGACATGTTTGAGACCATGGATATGTTTGAAATACAACCAGCCTTGTAAAATGGGTGAAATCTGAAACTTGAAATCAGATCAGTATTTGGATCTGTTCCTGCTACTGAGAATCTGTGTAAGATGGGTCACGTTTTTGAGTCCGTATTCTACTTTGTCAGATAAACGTAATAGTAGCTCCTTACATGGATTATTCTGTGCAACAAATTCATTAGTGTTGTGACATGGAATGTTAACTAAATCATTATGCAAATGCTAGTTATTTCTTAGAGAAGCTTAAAACCTTTATCTCCCACACCCCAAGGACTCTCCACCTACCGTCCTCTCGTAGCACCTGTAATTCCACACCACTTACTCCCTTGGGCTAAGGTATCAAAAGTTTTATTTTAAAATACAATCCTACTGTTTCTAAGTGATAACTCAATAGCTATTTCAGTAGATCAAAGATTAGGGCTTTTAACCCAGCAACATTCATCAACTATGACTAGTTTGTGATAAAATTTACAAAAATATGCTATAAGAATATCATATATTCT
>NW_007788144.1:0-2372 GCF_000696425.1 Galeopterus variegatus
ATTTCTGGTCTTATTAAATTTTCCCTGCTTGAAGTAAGAAAGTTATCAGGGAAGAAAAGCAATCTGAAATTAATATTTCTTGATAAAACATTTAAGTCATACATTTTTAATTTGCTTTTTCCACATGATTTTAATGGTTATAAAACAGTAAGTCTATGTGCACACACATATATAGGAGAGGTGTTACACTGATTTAGACTGTAAATCACATATCGTATAGTATTTTCTTTCAAAATCACTCAGAATAATGAAATAAATTGTAGTAAAAATATAATTTGAATTGCTACATGACTTTTTCTCTGTTTACTTTAGAATGGGTGAGGATTAACGGCAGTAATTTCTTCTATGGTCTATTGGTAGCATGATAAAATGAGGTGTGCAGGAACTCTGTTATAGAAGAAAACAAGAGAAATACTAAGGATTGGATCATTGAAAGTAGGCCACTGTTAATTATAGGTTATTATGAAAATCAAAATCGAGCTTTAAACAAATATAGAGCACTGTATAGGTAAGTAAGTGGCTTCTTTATTCTATATGAAAGGAATTGTTGGGGTATAGTAAACTATTTCCCAAAGTATGGTGCTTTGGCCTGCCGAGCGCTTTAAATTAAACAAAATTAAAGGCTTCAGAAAAAAACCTCAGAATCAAGGTCTCTCTCTGACTTTCTCTTGCCCTCCATCTCTATGATCCTCTTTCCTTTTTGAAGCACTTGGAGGGACTTTCTCCGGAATTTTTTTTTTATCTTACTGGGAAAGCTTCTTTCCAAATGAAGTGCAATTGTCTTAAGACCCCTCCCTAGGAATCTCATCAAATAACCAGGAAAGATTAACCACTGGAGAAGAAAAGACACTGGGAGTTGTCACCATGCCCAGATTTTTCATCTGTTCTTCTGAGGGCAGCTCTGAAATATTAACTGCGAGTTTTATTTGCAAAGTAAGACAACTTTTGTTCCCAGTGAAGTTCCACTTCTCCCCTTCCTGCCATCTCCCCCTGAGCTCAGATAAATGTTGTCCCAGGCCATTGTTTTTTGGGTTCATTCATTCCTCTGAAAATAACTTACTCCTATACCTTCCACCTTCCCTTCCCTTGTGAAGAAGGGTATATAAGCATCTGGACCTCACTGGGTCATTTAGTAATCATTCTGCAATTCCCCCGTGCGTATGCCATTAAATAAATTTGTGCCTCTTTTTCTCCTATTAATCTACCATCAGTCATTTCGGTGAAACTTCAGAGAGAGCTGAAAGAAAGCTTGGTCTCCCCTCCCACAGTATCAACCGAATTTACTTTCATTTAGTAGGATAATTCATACAAATAACTGAAAATTCAACACAAAATTAAAGGCTGTTGTTGGCTTGCCCAGTCAGTACACATTACTCCTTACTCTGTATTAACAAGGTCATCGGTTCCTGTATGGCTGCAGTTTTCACAGCTAAAAACATTCAACTTGTTATTCTCCTCGCATCTATGGGTGGCTCTATAAAACAGTAGTGGGAAATTAGTTTACTCAGAATTCCCCTGGAAGATTGTGCCTTCTCCATTAAAAAAGAAAGACTTTAGTAGAGAGAGCCTTTGGCCCACCTTCCTTCTTTCCCCACATTCTTAATCTTTGTAATGTGGACACGGTGGACCCTGGTTACAGCAGTGATTTTATAACTATGAGAAGTCCAGAATGTGGTAAAGGCCCAAATCCCTAAGAGCTGAAAGATGGAAAAACATCTAAATCCTGAAGTTGGTGCTGAGGCCCTGTAACAGTCTTTGATATCTTGTAATTCGTCTGCTTTTTTTTTTTTTTTTTTAAGCTACTGATTTTGAGTTGTCTAATATTGGCAACCAAAATAATTTCTAACTACCAGCTGAATTTGCTTGTGGCTAAAAATGCGTGCATATGAACAATAGATTTAGGCTTTAAGAAATACTGACCATTAAAATAGCAAAATAATTGCATCTTCTTTTTACCACCAGTGGGGGAACTTCTACTCTTTGAAACTATTTTCACATCTGCATCACTCTCTGTATATATTATTTTATACCAAAGCATGAAATAAAATAACAGTGTTCTCTTTAATGCACTTAAGGATAAGCTATTCACTTTTCCTGCATGGGTTTTAATAGTTTGTAACATATTAATTTTAATTTTAAAAAAAGGAAACTTCAAGCAATCTTTTTTAAGTGCAAAGGATGCTTCTCAAATGCTGCTGATGTTTCCTACCATATGACAGGAATATCTTTAATTGAAATTATAGGTCAGTCTCTGCCTACTATTATTTTGACTGCTACATTTGAAAGTAGAACATAGGTCAGTTCCTTCTTCTCTTGTTTGCTTTGTAAGTGAATGTCTTCAGAAAAGTATTTTTCTATCCTGCTCTTTTAGA
>NW_007788145.1:0-2371 GCF_000696425.1 Galeopterus variegatus
ACAGAGCCACAGATGCAAGTCCACTTCCATCAGACACATATCATAGGCAACAAAAAACCTCATATGACACTAAGATCTGGAGGTTGTTTCTTAGGCAGCCTCACCACAGCAAAAACTAACTGATGTACTTCCTTCATCATTGTCTATGAGGACGCTCTATCCAAAATGTTACTCTTCATAACTGCTCAGATTAAAGCCATTTTGAAAGTTCATGTGTTTCCATATACCAAACAGTAATATTTTTATTGTCATAGAGCCTTCAATGATAAGATAACCTTAAGTTCAAGGAAACAAGGGAGTTTCTCATTTAAGAACAGCTGTGTTAAACATACTGGCCAAATTCTTCTCAAGAAATAATGATAAACGTAGCATTAATATTTCAAATTGGTCTTGCTGAAAGGTTAGTCTTCTAACACCCTTCAAGCATCCCAATATCCTGTAGGGAAATTAAAGGAAGGTTAGACTTAGCAGAACTCTGACTGAATGAAATATCCTTAAAATATTTTTCAAAAGATATGACAGACATTATGCAGTCAAGCAGTTAAAACAATAATACAGTTCATAATACAATCAAAGGACTGGAAAATGAAACTCTAACAAAAAGGTTTTGTGGAAAGAACTTTATGATTAAAGAAGTCATTTGATCCTATCCTCATGGCTTTGAATAACCCCAGTTCGATTTCAAAACTAGAAACTCAGATTCAACCCCATTTGTACTGTCAAGACAAGTAAACCAAAGAACAGATGTGTCTGGGGAAACAGAGTCAATGTGAGTGCTCATTGCTGAATTAAGTGGGAAAGAGTTAGAATGCAGAAAATAAGTTTTTTAAAAATCTTGAACTAACTCTAAGAGTAAAACAGTTAACTTAGGTTTTAATCTTTATTTTGATATAAATTCAAATTTACAGAATAGTTTCAGAAATAACATGAGGAACTTCCACATATCTTTTATCTTGAACTAACTCTAAGAGTAAAACAGTTAACTTAGGTTTTAATCTTTATTTTGAAATAAATTCAAATTTACAGAATAGTTTCAGAAATAACATGAGGAACTTCCACATATCTTTTATCCTGACTGATTTTTATATATGCATGTTTTTTCTATACCAATTGAGATTTGAAACACTTTGCTTCTTACCCTTAAATACTTCAGTATACATTTCCTAAGAACAAAGATCTTTTTTTTCCTACAAAAACATAGTACTATTATCAAAATTAGGAATTTTAATATTGATACAATACTATAATCCACAGTTCACATTCAGATAGATTATATCTCCAATAGTGTCTTTTGTAACAATTGTTTTCCCAAGCCAGGATCTAACTCAGGATCACATTTTGCATTTTGTTGTCATATGCCTTTAATTTCCTTTAAGTGGAAGGGTTTCTCAGCCTTTCTGTCTTTCTCAACCTTGAAATTTTTGAAGTTTTCAGGCTGGTTATTTTGCATGAAATCTCTCAATGTACATTCGTCTGATGTTTCTTCCTGACGAGGCTCAGATCGTCCATTATTAGCAGGAAGTGAACAGAAGGAATGCTGTGTCCGTCTATGCACAGCACATCGGGCCCCCACGATCTTGCTTTGTCTCCACATAGAGATGTCAGCTCGACCACTTGGTGTCTGCCAGGTTGCAACACTACCATGTTGTTATTTTTCCCTTTGTAATTTATAAGTAATTTGTAGAGAAATAGTTTGTTGTTATTTGCTTATCCTGTTTCTCATCAAACACTAGGATTAGCATCTACTGATAATTTGCTAACTCTTTATTCCTTCCGTATTTATAAGAAGGTGTTCCACTGTATGGAAGAGTTTTTCCCTTCTCTCCTATTTATGTATGTACATGAATGTATGATACTATGAATGCATCAGAGTATATATGTATGTGTATGTACATCAGTGTAGACTGACATAATTTATTTCATTGAGTTATAATCTGCTATATATTTGATGCCCGAATTGACTCAGATTTGGCCAGTAGGAGATCCTTCAAGCTGACACCTATGATTCTGTTGTGATTGTTGTATATATATGTGTGTGAGTGTGTATTCATATGCAACTTGTTCTTAAGAGCTTTCTTTCTTTCTGGCACAAAAGGATGTTCCAGACTCAACTTATGTTTCCTGCCTCAACCTTGGAGTAGATTTTTCTCAAAGATCACTGGTTTTCTTAAGTCAAGAGTGATCTTTAGAGACCAGCCCATGAGCACAGGGAAGTCATTGCTCCCAGGCCCTTTCATCTGACATGCCTGAAAAATATACACACATGTGCACATGCATGCATACACATATTTATGATCTATTTAAAACTGTGAGGTTATAAGTATACCTTCAGTCCCATAAAGTACATACCACAAGATATATCCTAGATTTT
>NW_007788146.1:0-2371 GCF_000696425.1 Galeopterus variegatus
GAACATCAGGCAGAGGAAGACACTGATTCATAACAGGCTAGGAACAGATGGTGTAAGCTCTCTGATTGTCCCAGTTTGCTTCCTTGAGAGAGTTTCCAGGCCATCGCACATGATGGGGAACCCAGGCGGAGTCTGAAGTGGCTTCAGTTTGTAGAACAGAATACCAAAGAGGAAGGGGCTGTAGAAAGAGAACCCTGGGGACTTATGGGGGGGCTTCAGGAGAGTGCTAATTAGAGCATATATGTGAGGGAACTCCCCAAGCCTGAGCAAAGATGATTCCTTGTCCCTACAGTGAACCCACGTGACATTTTACAACAATACATAATGGAAAAAGGGAATTAGTAACAAAGCTGAAAGTGTGGCAAAGAAATGAACGTTGGTAATGCTAGAAGTGAAATGTGAAACACACACAGATGGAGTCACAGAAGAGATAGCTGACTGGGAATGACGACCCTGCTCCAGTTGAGGGTCTAGATGTGCCACCAGGGGAACTTTGCAGCGTAAATGAAAACAGTGGTTGTAACAAAAAGGATGAAGGTGTCCCAAAGGAAGTGACACTGGCAAACAAACCCAAAAAACACCAAAAACCAAAAATTTTCACATTAAAGAAACTCTGAAAGAAATTTTATGACATCAGAAGCTCACAGAATAAATGTTGGTGGTTAATCCAAATTCGAAGGGAGTGTGAGAGTTTTTCAAGGCAGAGAAAAGATGCTTATTCCATATCTTAAGTTAGAAGATGAAAAGAAGTGGCAAGCACTGTTCAAATGACTCTTGATAAGTTTTCTATGAAGACACTTGTTTCAATGTGCTTAATGCTTTAAATTGTGGTGTATTAAATATTACTTTATGGTTTTTTTCCATTTCCCTATACATTTATAATCAACATGAGAGAGATTTTAATGTTTTGGCAAAATATTTCAAAGGTGACTGCATAATCGTAATTTACTTGTTGATAATTAAGATTGTTTAGTGTGATTTCAGCTGGTGTGGTCATTTTTATGATTTCGTCTTCCTGTGCAAAGCTAGGACTGCCTGTGTTCAATAGTGGGTGGATTCTCCTAATTTACTGGAAACTGAGGAAACAACATTTCAATTTTTGTTGCTAACTTTTTAGAAACCTATTTAAATTATGATGAGGTTATTGGCTCTTTTTTTAATATTTGAGGTGTTCAAATCCTTTCTCTATCCTAAGCGTGATCAAAAGAGAGGTCTATGAAGTGTTAGTTTTTTATGTCTTATTTTCAGTTATAGAATAAAAGGTCTTTCCAAACAGCTAACTAGAAAGAAGGAATTTTAATTGTGTGTTAATAAATATAAAGAAGTCTTATTAGAAATAGAACAAATCTGAGAGTAACAGGATCCACGTTGATTAAAAAATAGTCCTGTTCCCTCAGAAACTTTAAATTGAATGCAGAATATGAAAATATCTAACTTAGACTATGCCAGGTGTAAGTAATGGGATAACTTCAAGCCATTGAGGTTTTCATTTCCTGGTCGCTGACTGAGTGAGAACAGAGCTAGAAGTTCATTTGAGATTATTTTCTCACCAAAGCAATAACATGTGAAGGTGTCTGATGGTTGAGGTCTCATTTATCCTGCAGCTTTTCAACTGAGTATTATCTAACCCATTATGCCGTAGAAGCCATTCAACATCTGTGCACTTTCTGGCCACCTCAGCTGTGAGAGTGAATTGTTAGATTACAGGAGAGACTTTCTGTGTATAAATGTCCTTTGGGTAATGTACAGGGATAGAGGTAAATATGATAACCCAAGCTGTGATCAGTTGGCTACCGCTCAGTCTACACTTAATGTAAGCAAGAGTCTCAAAACTTCATCTATTTTAAACTATCGCGATATTAAAAGAAGTGCTTGAAGTGGAAGAAAGATGATACCTGATGGGAATCTGGATCTACCCCAAAATATTATGAACATTGAAATGTTAACTACATGGAACTAGACTAAACAGGCACATGAGACATCCATCAGAAGGCAGAATGGTACGGAAAGAATAGAAGCCTTGAAATCATATAGACATGAGTTTAAATACTGGCTCTGTTGATTACTGTGTTTTTTGCCTTACCTTTCTGAACCTCAATTTTCTTATATGCCAAAGGGGAAAACAGTAGGTCCTGTCTCTTTGGTTTCTGAGTAACAAGTAAAACAAAGCGTATAATGAACTGAGAAAAATACTTAACATGTAATACTATAAAAATAACAACAAATCTTTCCCCTCCTTGCATCCATGCGCTTTCAATGTAGTGTTGCAGTTTTCATCAAAGGTTAGAGCCTATTTCTCCATTTTGGTTACCACGTGACTTGTTTTGGTCAGGGTATTGTTAGGAAGAGCTTGAAAAGCTCTGGTACGCTG
>NW_007788147.1:0-2371 GCF_000696425.1 Galeopterus variegatus
GGCTGGCTCTGAGAACTTGCCTGGGCTGCACAGGGCTCTTCCTGTCCCCTCTGTTTGCAGGACAGCTTTCAGACTGTGGCTTCTCCCGTGCCCTCCCTGCTATGGTCCAGAGCTCGCAACCTGCCTCCTGGGCCGCACAAGTCTAGCAAAGCTGCTCCAGCATTCCGGCCCTCCCTCTTGTCAGCGTCATCAACTACAAAAGTCCTCATGTTTATCCTGCAAACATATTTCATTTATGCTGATCTGAGTACCTAGAATGAGAAGAGAATATTTCATATAGTCTAAACAGGAATGGAATCAAAGTGGTGGCTTATACGGTGTAAGGTGGGTTCCACAGTAGCATAAACTTCAGGGCCCCAAGAACATTTTATCAACAGATCTTACGAGGAGATTTCCTCTTTTTGTGTGTACCTCTAAAAGTCACAGATTGCTCAAGCAGCGGACGGTTACAAGGCTTCTGAGAGAAAAAAAGCAGTCAAGAGGCACGTCCGTTTGGGAAAAAAGGAGTCTGTGGCCTTGGCCACCAGGTGGCGTCACAGACCAGCCTGGAAGAGCAGCTCATCCCAGAAGCCACATCCCTGTAGACAGAGCTCCCGCTCTTCCTTGGCCTCCACTCCAGGGGAAGGGCCAAGCTTTTTGCCAAGAGGACTGGCACCCTGAACCTGCAACATCGCCACGGCCTACCGACCCTCCCTCCTCTGCCCTCCCCTCCTCTCTGACATTTGTCCCCAGTCCTGCCTGGAGGAGCGCCTCGTTCCTGTTCCCTGGTTGCTGCTCCTCTTGGTCCCAGAGCCGAACTGCTGGATAGGATGAACCAACGTAAGAGGAAGTAGAGCAGGATAGATTTTTCTTAGCCCTGGCATAATAAAAAGAAAGCCCAAACACTTTTCTTTTTTTTAATGTCTAAGATTAAAAAACCCCAAATCCGACAACCAACCACTGAAACAGTCCACTGGCACATCAGCGATGGGCCTGGTCTCGGGCTCCCTTTCCCGTGCTGTCCTGGACAAGCGGCGCCTCCCGGGTGGCTTTCAGGCCCGGTCCCGAGAGAGCCCAGTGGGGCTGGACACCGTCCTCGTCTCTATCCCAGCACCGGGACAACCAAGGACCCCACCTTTCAGAAAGGCCACCAGGAACTGCTTTTAAAACATGTGGTCTCACCAGGAGGAAGTTCTCCCTTGAGGCTGAGCTGAAGGTTATTTCTTGTGAAGAAACTTCATTTTATTGCCTATAAAATGAAAATGAGAACACGTCACCAGGCAGACAGAGAAGACTGAGTCCAGTCTTGCCCTTTTCAACCCAGGTGTGCTGTGGACAACTGCGGCCCCCTACTCCACCCCCCAGGAGCCTGTCCCTTGCTCTGGAAAAGTTGAGGGGGCTCACCCTTTCCAGGGTTGTCCCCTCTGGGCTCCTCAGGCACGTCCCTGCCCTAATTCAAGGGATCTTCCTCAGACTTGTGTGTGTGTGGGTGGGAAGTCTGCAAGGAAGACCCGCAGAGCTGTGTAGGAGGGAGGCTTCTGCAATGGCGATAAAGGAAGCACAGACTGTCACACACCCCTCAGCAGCACAGGGTCACGGGCCTCCTGCCGCGGTCTGCAAGGAAGACCCGCAGAGCTGTGTAGGAGGGAGGCTTCTGCAATGGCAATAAAGGAAGCACAGACTGTCACACACCCCTCAGCAGCACAGGGTCACGGGCCTCCTGCCGCAGCTCTTTCTGACTGGGGCCTGCTCCCTCCCTCCTCTTTTTCTGCCATCTTCTGCTTCCTCCTCCCTTTTCCACTAAGGGCCTTTTTACTGGTGAAACCGCAGTCCTCCTACTTCCTACGTTCCTGCTTCTCAGGGGAACTGGGAGGCCCTCCCTAGCTTCCTGCCAGACACTCTTCTGTGGTTCTAGTCGTGCTGCCTGGGCTCAGTTCCCCAGAGGACTGAAGAGCAGAGGAGAGAACAGTGGAGGTGGACAGAAGACAGCCTGGGGCCCTCTAAAGCGGGGCAGGGGTGGGGGTGGTTTGTTTCCACTCTGGGGACGAACAGGAGGTTAAAATGCTGTCTGCTTGAGCTCTGCACTATTTATGGCTGCTCCAGGGGAGGGAACTGGCCAAGACCCCACAACAGACTTCACAGGAACAAAGGCTGGTGATGGGGATGAGACTCCGGGGCCTTACCTAGTCCCTTCAGGAACTTATTGACACCGCTATGCTCTCCACTGGGGAGAGTTTCCAGATACTCTTGGGCTCGGACCTCAAACAGACCTGTTGAGAAGAGAAACCCCAGCCACTTTAGTTCCTTGTCTTTGCACTTCTAAACATATCCATTTCCTCAGTGCCACAGAAAAGGGAAGTCTCACTTCTGAGATGAAGCTGCTCCTGTAAAC